>NC_079229.1:1345457-1412957 GCF_029633865.1 Lampris incognitus | reverse complement strand
CTGAGTGAGTATGAGACCGTGACACACAAGCTGCAGGAAGGATGGTCTTGTTTCAGTGGTTAGAACCTTCTTGTCATGTGACGGGCCTCTCCGCACTTCTTGAAGTGTTTGGAATGAATTTCATCAGGGAGGCATGGTGGCGAGGTGGTCAGCGTGGTTGCCTCACAGCAAGAAGGTCCTCGGTTCGAGCCTCGGGGTAGTCCAACCTTGGTGGGTTGTCCCGGGTCGTCCTGTGTGTGGAGTGTGTATGTTCTCCCCATGTCTGCATGGGTTTCCTCCGGGGACTACGGTTTCTTCCCACAGTCCAAAGACATGTAGGTCAGGTGACTCAAAGACATGTAGGGCAGGTGACTCAACGAAATGTAGGTCAGGTGACTCAAAGACATGTAGGTCAGGTGACTCAAAGACATGTAGGGCAGGTGACTCAACGAAATGTAGGTCAGGTGACTCAAAGACATGTAGGTCAGGTGACTCAAAGACATGTAGGGCAGGTGACTCAACGAAATGTAGGTCAGGTGACTCAAAGACATGTAGGTCAGGTGACTCAAAGACATGTAGGACAGGTGACTCAAAGACATGTAGGTCAGGTGACTCAATGACATGTAGGTCAGGTGACTCAACGACATGTAGGTCAGGTGACTCAACGAAATGTAGGTCAGGTGACTCAAAGACATGTAGGTCAGGTGACTCAAAGACATGTAGGTCAGATGACTCAAAGATATGTAGGGCAGGTGACTTAACGAAATGTAGGTCAGGTGACTCAAAGACATGTAGGGCAGGTGACTTAACGACATGTAGGTCAGGTGACTCAATGACATGTAGGTCAGGTGACTCAACGACATGTAGGTCAGGTGACTCAACGACATGTAGGTCGGGTGACTCAAAGACATGTAGGTCAGGTGACCCAACGACATGTAGGTCAGGTGACTCAAATGTAGGTCAGATGACTCAAAGATATGTAGGTCAGGTGACTCAAAGACATGTAGGTCAGGTGACTCAACGACATGTAGGTCAGGTGACCCAACCAAATGTAGGTCAGGTGACTCAACGACATGTAGGTCAGGTGATTCAAAAACATGTAGGTCAGGTGACTCAGTCACCTGTGTGTGTGTGTGTGTGTGTGTGTGTGTGTGTGTGTGTGTGTGTGTGTGTGTGTGTGTGTGTGTGTGTGTGTGGACCCTGGGATGGCCTGGTGGTCTGTCCAGGGTGTCTCCCCGCCTGCCGCCCAATGACTGCTGGGACAGACTCCAGCATCCCCGCGACCCTGAGAGCAGGATCAGCGGTATGGATGGATGGATGGATGGGTGGATGGATGGGTGGGTGGATGGATGGATGAGGAGAATTTCATCAGCTATTCAAAGTTTAGCAAAAAAACTCAGTTCAGGAAAAAAATAAGTTGTGTTTAGTTGTTGTTGGGTTTTCATATCACAACACACTTGTGTTACAAACAGAAGTGACACTCAGTAATGCTGTTTAGACTTCTGCATCTGACTGCCACTGCTTATACACCGGAGTGTGTGTGTGTGTGTGTGTGTGTGTGTGTGTGTGTGTGTGTGTGTGTGTGTGTGTGTGTGTGTGTGTGTGTGTGTGTGTGTGTGTTTCCTTGTTCCTGGGTCCCACCTTCTAACAACACTGACCTGTGGTGTGCAGGAAGGATGCAAACGCTACTCTGCCTGGAGAGCCTGCAGGTATGGCCAACACGAGCACTTCCAAAGAGCCCATCTCTTCTTCCTCTCTTCTTCCTCTCTCCTTCTTCCTCTCTTCTTCTTCCTCTCTTCTTCCTCTCTCCTTCTTCCTCTCTCCTTCTTCCTCTCTTCTTCCTGTCTTCTTCCTGACATTTATTTACAAGTTGCTTTCAACAAATGCCGTCATGCTCAGCTGCCGTTGCTGTGGCGGTGAGTACGTGTGCAGGTCTGCATCTGGCAGCCGGTCCGGTCCGGTCTCGTAAGAGCTCTGACACGGTGTTTAGAAGTGGAGAAGGGCTGCGTTCAAGCCCGAGCATGACTTCTCTCCCTCTCCACTGGAATTCCTGTGTCCGGAAGATTCTCTCCGTGCTGTCATGTCCCAGAAGGTGTCAGTGCTCTGGTAAGGTGGCGCAGCTCTTCCTTGGTAAAACGACCCACCAGTCAGTTATTCCTGCCGCCTCCAAAGAAGGGCGGCATACGTGCCCCGTGGGACCCATTCTGAAACAGTCGGGACCACGTCGGTCTGTGATACAGCAACAGACTGTGTTCACCTCTCGACCCTTCACCTCTTCTTGCAGCGGCATGTTGAGGCCTCGCGCCAGTTCACAAGCTGGTGGTCTGCTGGTGCTCGCCACGGGGGGCATCACGTGACTGAGAACTTCCTGCCTGCTGGGGACTTTTACATATGCTACATAAATAATAATAATAATAATGATAATAATAATAATAATAACTGTTCACCAGAGGGGCATCACGTGACTGAGAACTTCCTGCCTGCTGGGGACTTTTACATATGCTACATAAATAATAATAATAATAATGATAATAATAATAATAATAACTGTTCACCAGAGGGGCATCACGTGACGGAGATCTTCCTGCCTGCTGGGGACTTTTACACGTGCTACATAAATAATAATAATAATAATGATAATAATAATAATAATAACTGTTCACCAGAGGGGCATCACATGACTGAGAACTTCCTACCTGCTGGGGACTTTTAGACGTGCTACATAAATAATAATAATAATAATGATAATAATAATAATAATAATAACTGTTCACCAGAGGGGCATCACGTGACTGAGAACTTCCTGCCTGCTGGGGACTTTTACATATGCTACATAAATAATAATAATAATAATGATAATAATAATAATAATAACTGTTCACCAGAGGGGCATCACATGACTGAGAACTTCCTGCCTGCTGGGGACTTTTACACGTGCTACATAAATAATAATAATAATAATAATAATAATGATAATAATAATAATAATAATAATAATAATAATAATAACTGTTCACCAGAGGGGCATCACGTGACTGAGGACTTCCTGCCTGCTGGGGACTTTTACACAAACTACATAAATATTATTATTATTATTATTATTATTATTATTATTATTAACTGTTCACCAGAGGGGCATCACGTGACTGAGGACTTCCTGCCTGCTGGGGACTTTTACATATGCTACATAAATAATAATAATAATAATAATGATAATAATAATAATAATAACTGTTCACCAGAGGGGCATCACATGACTGAGAACTTCCTGCCTGCTGGGGACTTTTACACGTGCTACATAAATAATAATAATAATAATAATAATGATAATAATAATAATAATAATAATAATAATAACTGTTCACCAGAGGGGCATCACGTGACTGAGGACTTCCTGCCTGCTGGGGACTTTTACACAAGCTACATAAATATTATTATTATTATTATTATTATTATTATTAACTGTTCACCAGAGGGGCATCACGTGACTGAGGACTTCCTGCTGCTGGGGACTTTTACATATGCTACATAAATAATAATAATAATAATAATGATAATAATAATAATAATAACTGTTCACCAGAGGGGCATCACGTGACTGAGTCCTTCCTGCCTGCTGGGGACTTTCACACGTGCTACATAAATAATAATAATAATAATGATAATAATAATAACTGTTCACCAGAGGGGCATCACGTGACTGAGCACTTCCTGCCTGCTGGGGACTTTTACACGTGCTACATAAATAATAATAATAATAATAATAATGATAATAATAATAATAATAATAATAATAATAACTGTTCACCAGAGGGGCATCACGTGACTGAGGACTTCCTGCCTGCTGGGGACTTTTACACAAGCTACATAAATATTATTATTATTATTATTATTATTATTATTAACTGTTCACCAGAGGGGCATCACGTGACTGAGGACTTCCTGCTGCTGGGGACTTTTACATATGCTACATAAATAATAATAATAATAATAATGATAATAATAATAATAATAACTGTTCACCAGAGGGGCATCACGTGACTGAGTCCTTCCTGCCTGCTGGGGACTTTCACACGTGCTACATAAATAATAATAATAATAATGATAATAATAATAACTGTTCACCAGAGGGGCATCACGTGACTGAGCACTTCCTGCCTGCTGGGGACTTTTACACGTGCTACATAAATAATAATAATAATAATGATAATAATAATAATAACTGTTAACCAGAGGGGCATCACGTGACTGAGAACTTCCTGCCTGCTGGGGACTTTTACACATGCTACATAATAATAATGATAATAATGATAATAATAATAATAATAACTGTTCACCAGAAGGGCATCACGTGACTGAGAACTTCCTGCCTGCTGGGGACTTTTGCACGTGCTACATAAATAATAATGATAATAATAATAATGATAATAATAACTGTTCACCAGAGGGGCATCACGTGACTGAGTCCTTCCTGCCTGCTGGGGACTTTTACACGTGCTACATAAATAATAATAATAATAATAATGATAATAATGATAATGATAATAACTGTTCACCAGAGGGGCATCACGTGACTGAGAACTTCCTGCCTGCTGGGGACTTTTACACGTGCTACATAAACAATAATAATAATAATAATAATAATAATAATAATAATAATAATGATAATAATAATAATAACTGTTCACCAGAGGGGCATCACGTGACTGAGGACTTCCTGCCTGCTGGGGACTTTTACACGTGCTACATAAATAATAATAATAATAATAATAATAATAATAATAATGATAATAATAATAATAACTGTTCACCAGAGGGGCATCACGTGACTGAGAACTTCCTGCCTGCTGGGGACTTTTACATATGCTACATAAATAATAATAATAATAATGATAATAATAATAATAATAACTGTTCACCAGAGGGGCATCACGTGACTGAGAACTTCCTGCCTGCTGGGGACTTTTACACGTGCTACATAAATAATAATAATAATAATGATAATAATAATAATAATAACTGTTCACCAGAGGGGCATCACATGACTGAGAACTTCCTACCTGCTGGGGACTTTTAGACGTGCTACATAAATAATAATAATAATAATGATGATAATAATAATAATAATAACTGTTCACCAGAGGGGCATCACGTGACTGAGAACTTCCTGCCTGCTGGGGACTTTTACATATGCTACATAAATAATAATAATAATAATGATAATAATAATAATAATAACTGTTCACCAGAGGGGCATCACATGACTGAGAACTTCCTGCCTGCTGGGGACTTTTACACGTGCTACATAAATAATAATAATAATAATGATAATAATAATAACTGTTCACCAGAGGGGCATCACGTGACTGAGCACTTCCTGCCTGCTGGGGACTTTTACACGTGCTACATAAATAATAATAATAATAATAATGATAATAATAATAATAATAATAATAACTGTTCACCAGAGGGGCATCACGTGACTGAGAACTTCCTGCCTGCTGGGGACTTTTACACGTGCTACATAATAATAATGATAATAATGATAATAATAATAATAATAACTGTTCACCAGAAGGGGCATCACGTGACTGAGAACTTCCTGCCTGCTGGGGACTTTTGCACGTGCTACATAAATAATAATGATAATAATAATAATAATAATAACTGTTCACCAGAGGGGCATCACGTGACTGAGTCCTTCCTGCCTGCTGGGGACTTTTACACGTGCTACATAAATAATAATAATAATAATAATGATAATAATGATAATAATGATAATAATAACTGTTCACCAGAGGGGCATCACGTGACTGAGCACTTCCTGCCTGCTGGGGAGTTTTACACGTGCTACATAAATAATAATAATAATAATGATAATAATAATAATAATAAAAATATAACTGTTCACCAGAGGGGCATCACGTGACTGAGAACTTCCTGCCTGCTGGGGACTTTTACACGTGCTACATAATAATAATGATAATAATAATAATAATAACTGTTCACCAGAAGGGCATCACGTGACTGAGAACTTCCTGCCTGCTGGGGACTTTTGCACGTGCTACATAAATAATAATGATAATAATAATAATAATAATAACTGTTCACCAGAGGGGCATCACGTGACTGAGTCCTTCCTGCCTGCTGGGGACTTTTACACGTGCTACATAAATAATAATAATAATAATAATAATGATAATAATGATAATGATAATAACTGTTCACCAGAGGGGCATCACGTGACTGAGAACTTCCTGCCTGCTGGGGACTTTTACACGTGCTACATAAATAAAAATAATAATAATAATAATGATAATAATGATAATAATAATAACTGTTCACCAGAGGGGCATCACGTGACTGAGGACTTCCTGCCTGCTGGGGACTTTTGCACGTGCTACATAAATAATAATAATGATAATGATAATAATAATAATAATAACTGTTCACCAGAGGGGCATCACGTGACTGAGAACTTCCTGCCTGCTGGGGACTTTTACACGTGCTACATAAATAATAATAATAATAATAATAATAATAATAATGATAATAATGATAATAATAATAACTGTTCACCAGAGGGGCATCACGTGACTGAGAACTTCCTGCCTGCTGGGGACTTTTACACGTGCTACATAAATAATAATAATGATAATAATAATAATAATGATAATAATGATAATAATAATAACTGTTCACCAGAGGGGCATCACATGACTGAGGACTTCCTGCCTGCTGGGGACTTTTGCACGTGCTACATAAATAATAATAATAATAATAATAATAATAATAATAACTGTTCACCAGAGGGGCATCACGTGACTGAGAACTTCCTGCCTGCTGGGGACTTTTACACGTGCTACATAAATAATAATGATAATAATAATAATAACTGTTCACCAGAGGGGCATCACGTGACTGAGGACTTCCTGCCTGCTGGGGACTTTTACATATGCTACATAAATAATAATAATAATAATAATAATAATAATAATGATAATAATAATAATAACTGTTCACCAGAGGGGCATCACGTGACTGAGGACTTCCTGCCTGCTGGGGACTTTTACATATGCTACATAAGTAATAATGATAATAATGATAATAATAATAATAATAATAACTGTTCACCAGAGGGGCATCCCGTGACTGAGAACTTCCTGCCTGCTGGGGACTTTTACATATGCTACATAAATAATAATAATAATAATGATAATAATAATAATAATAACTGTTCACCAGAGGGGCATCACGTGACTGAGTCCTTCCTGCCTGCTGGGGACTTTTACACGTGCTACATAAATAATAATAATAATAATGATAATAATGATAATAATAATAATAATTATAACTGTTCACCAGAGGGGCATCACGTGACTGAGTCCTTCCTGCCTGCTGGGGACTTTTACACGTGCTACATAAATAATAATAATAATGATAATAATGATAATAATAATTATAACTGTTCACCAGAGGGGCATCACGTGACTGAGTCCTTCCTGCCTGCTGGGGACTTTTACGCGTGCTACATAAATAATAATGATAATAATGATAATAATAATAATAATAATAATAATAATTATAACTGTTCACCAGAGGGGCATCACGTGACTGAGTCCTTCCTGCCTGGTGGGGACTTTTACACGTGCTACATAAATAATAATAATAGTAATGATAATAATGATAATAATAATAATAATAATAATTATAACTGTTCACCAGAGGGGCATCACGTGACTGAGAACTTCCTGCCTGCTGGGGACTTTTACACGTGCTACATAAATGATAATAATAATAATGATAATAATAATAATAATAATAACTGTTCACCAGAGGGGCATCACGTGACTGAGTCCTTCCTGCCTGCTGGGGACTTTTACGCGTGCTACATAAATAATAATGATAATAATGATAATAATAATAATAATAATAATAATAATAATAATAATAATAATTATAACTGTGCACCAGAGGGGCATCACGTGACTGAGTCCTTCCTGCCTGGTGGGGACTTTTACACGTGCTACATAAATAATAATAATAATAATGATAATAATAATAATAATAATAATAATAATAATAATAATAATAATAATAATAACTGTTCACCAGAGGGGCATCACGTGACTGAGAACTTCCTGCCTGCTGGGGACTTTTACACGTGCTACATAAATGATAATAATAATAATGATAATAATAATAATAATAATAATAACGGTTCACCAGAGGGGCATCACGTGACTGAGTCCTTCCTGCCTGCTGGGGACTTTTACACGTGCTACATAAATAATAATAATAATAATAATGATAATAATGATAATAATAATAATAACGGTTCACCAGAGGGGCATCACGTGACTGAGTCCTTCCTGCCTGCTGGGGACTTTTACACGTGCTACATAAATGATAATAATAATAATGATAATAATAATAATAATAATAATAATAACTGTTCACCAGAGGGGCATCACGTGACTGAGTCCTTCCTGCCTGCTGGGGACTTTTACACATGCTACATGAATACATGTTCAACCTTTAGGGAAACAAAAGAACACATGTTCTTTGTTTTTAACATTGCATCAGGTAAATCACATGTTCAACCGCCAGGAACGTGTACTGCTAACGCTCAAGCACATAAAAAAAAAAAAAAAAAATAATAATAATAATAATAATAGTAATAATAACAATAATAGTAATAATAATAGTAGTAGTAATAATAATAATAATAGTAGTAGTAGTAGTAGCAGTAATAGTAGTAGTAATAATAATAATAATAGTAATAGTAATGAAAATAATAGTAGTAGTAGTAGTAATAATAATAATAGTAGTAATAGTAAAAATAATAGTTATAGTAATAATAATAAGAGTAATAATAATAATAATAATAGTTATATAGTAGTAATAATAATAATAAGCGTGCATGGATTGTTTAGACGTCGACTGTGAGAGAGTCCACCCTGTTAGGGACATATACTACATAGGCACTGAGAAGTGTTAATAATGTAAATATTCAACAGTACCTGACTTTTCTTAAAGCTTATGTGTCCCTTATTCCATCACTCAAGTTTTGTTTTTGTTGTTTGTTTGTTTGTTTTTTCTATGAATAACAAGAGATCCAGAACTGCTGAGCAGAACATGTGTTCATTATTTACAACCGTCACATTCAAGCACCACATTTACCCCCCAGGGCAAATTGTCACGGAAAACATATGCTATTAATCCTTGCCTGCCCTACACACTACCATAGCAACATTACACACATTACACATAGTTGTTTCATGTGTTTAATGTTTTTGATTTATATATATATATATATATATATATATATATATATATATTTCTAATAGGGTGGAAAGGAGCACAGCAGGGTGGAAATAACTATCAACGACTCATCGAGTTGAACTATAATGTTATTATTATAACTCACGGGACATGTAACAAGGACTGAAGAGTAGGAAGCTTGAATACTTTTAAACACACAACTCTTTAAAGTACTGAACAGTAGGAAGGTTAAATAAACACACACCTCTTTAAAGTACTGAACAGTAGGAAGGTTAAATAAACACACAACTCTTTAAAGTACTGAACAGTAGGAAGGTTAAATAAACACACAACTCTTTAAAGGTGCAGACAGGCAGTTGATTTGTGAGTCTCAACCACAGGGCTTGAAATACTGACGCTCTGGGTCAACCAAAGCGTCAGTATTTCAAGCCCTGGGGAACACACACACACACACCCACCTCCTCTCCATGCTACCCCCATCATGAGGTCGACCAATTCCAACAGCATGCAAATGATGCCTGTGAATACCATGGGGGATGGCAACTTGCTCCTTAATACCCCCCACCACCACCCCATCTCCACACATCCGTCCTGTAACCCCGGGGGCTCGTGGTTGGGGCGTCTTTTGTTAATGTTTCTCTTCTTTTCCTCCGCCTGCTGTGTGAACTGTGTGTCCACAGACTCACACATGCAGCGCTGGCAGTTTCACGGAGTCCCGTTGTGTTAAAAGTCTTGTGTTGCATTTCTTGGAGGATTTATCTTATAACACCCCTCACACATGTTACTGTGTATCTATCTTATAACACCCCTCACACATGTTACTGTGTATCTATCTTATAACACCCCTCACACATGTTACTGTGTATCTATCTTATAACACCCCTCACACACGTTACTGTGTATTTCTCTTATAACACCCCTCACACATGTTACTGTATATCTATCTTATAACACCCCTCACACACGTTACTGTGTATCTATCTTATAACACCCCTCACACACGTTACTGTGTATCTATCTTATAACACCCCTCACACATGTTACTGTGTATCTATCTTATAACACCCCTCACACATGTTACTGTGTATTTATCTTATAACACCCCTCACACATGTTACTGTGTATCTATCTTATAACACCCCTCACACATGTTACTGTGTATCTATCTTATAACACCCCTCACACATGTTACTGTGTATCTATCTTATAACACCCCTCACACATGTTACTGTGTATCTATCTTATAACACCCCTCACACATGTTACTGTGTATCTATCTTATAACAACCCTCACACATGTTACTGTGTATCTATCTTATAACACCCCTCACATATGTTACTGTGTATCTATCTTATAACACCCCTCACACATGTTACTGTGTATCTATCTTATAACAACCCTCACACATGTTACTGTGTATCTATCTTATAACACCCCTCACACATGTTACTGTGTATCTATCTTATAACACCCCTCACACATGTTACTGTGTATCTATCTTATAACAACCCTCACACATGTTACTGTGTATCTATCTTATAACACCCCTCACACATGTTACTGTGTATCTATCTTATAACACCCCTCACACACGTTACTGTGTATTTATCTTATAACAACCCTCACACACGTTACTGTGTATTTATCTTATAACACGCCTCACACATGTTACTGTGTATTTCTCTTATAACACCCCTCACACATGTTACTGTGTATCTATCTTATAACACCCCTCACACACGTTACTGTGTATCTATCTTATAACAACCCTCACACACGTTACTGTGTATTTATCTTATAACACGCCTCACACATGTTACTGTGTATTTATCTTATAACACGCCTCACACATGTTACTGTGTATTTCTCTTATAACACCCCTCACACATGTTACTGTGTATCTATCTTATAACACCCCTCAGACATGTTACTGTGTATTTATCTTATAACACCCCTCACACATGTTACTGTGTATCTATCTTATAACACCCCTCACACATGTTACTGTGTATCTATCTTATAACAAACCTCACACATGTTACTGTGTATTTATCTTATAACACCCCTCACACATGTTACTGTGTATCTATCTTATAACACCCCTCACACATGTTACTGTGTATTTATCTTATAACACGCCTCACACATGTTACTGTGTATTTATCTTATAACACCCCTCACACATGTTACTGTGTATCTATCTTATAACACCCCTCACACATGTTACTGTGTATCTATCTTATAACAAACCTCACACATGTTACTGTGTATCTATCTTATAACACCCCTCACACATGTTACTGTGTATCTATCTTATAACACCCCTCACACATGTTACTGTGTATCTATCTTATAACACCCCTCACACATGTTACTGTGTATCTATCTTATAACACCCCTCACACATGTTACTGTGTATCTATCTTATAACACCCCTCACACTTGTTACTGTGTATCTATCTTATAACAACCCTCACACATGTTACTGTGTATCTATCTTATAACAACCCTCACACATGTTACTGTGTATTTATCTTATAACAACCCTCACACATGTTACTGTGTATCTATCTTATAACACCCCTCACACATGTTACTGTGTATTTATCTTATAACACGCCTCACACATGTTACTGTGTATTTATCTTATAACACCCCTCACACATGTTACTGTGTATCTATCTTATAACAACCCTCACACATGTTACTGTGTATCTATCTTATAACACCCCTCAGACATGTTACTGTGTATCTATCTTATAACACCCCTCAGACATGTTACTGTGTATTTATCTTATAACACCCCTCACACATGTTACTGTGTATCTATCTTATAACACCCCTCACACATGTTACTGTGTATCTATCTTATAACAAACCTCACACATGTTACTGTGTATCTATCTTATAACACCCCTCACACATGTTACTGTGTATCTATCTTATAACACCCCTCACACATGTTACTGTGTATCTATCTTATAACCACCCCTCACACATGTTACTGTGTATCTATCTTATAACACCCCTCACACATGTTACTGTGTATCTATCTTATAACCACCCCTCACACATGTTACTGTGTATCTATCTTATAACAACCCTCACACACGTTACTGTGTATTTATCTTATAACACCCCTCACACATGTTACTGTGTATCTATCTTATAACACCCCTCACACATGTTACTGTGTATCTATCTTATAACACCCCTCACACATGTTACTGTGTATCTATCTTATAACAACCCTCACACATGTTACTGAGTATTTATCTTATAACACCCCTCACACATGTTACTGTGTATCTATCTTATAACACCCCTCACACATGTTACTGTGTATCTATATTGTAACACCCCTCAGACATGTTACTGTGTATCTAGCTTATAAAACCCCTCACACTTGTTATTGTGTATCTATCTTATAACAACCCTCACACATGTTACTGTGTATCTATCTTATAACACGCCTCACACATGTTACTGTGTATTTATCTTATAACACGCCTCACACATGTTACTGTGTATTTATCTTATAACACCCCTCACACATGTTACTGTGTATTTATCTTATAACACCCTCACACATGTTACTGTGTATTTATCTTTTAACACGCCTCACACATGTTACTGTGTATCTATCTTATAACACCCCTCACACATGTTACTGTGTATCTATCTTATAACACCCCTCACACATGTTACTGTGTATCTATCTTATAACACCCCTCACACATGTTACTGTGTATCTATCTTATAACACCCCTCACACATGTTACTGTGTATCTATCTTATAACACGCCTCACACATGTTACCGTGTATTTATCTTTTAACACGCCTCACACATGTTACTGTGTATCTATCTTATAACACCCCTCACACATGTTACTGTGTATTTATCTTATAAAACCCCTCACACTTGTTACTGTGTATCTATCTTATAACAACCCTCACACATGTTACTGTGTATCTATCTTATAACAACCCTCACACTTGTTACTGTGTATCTATCTTATAACAACCCTCACACATGTTACTGTGTATTTATCTTATAACACGCCTCACACATGTTACTGTGTATTTATCTTATAACACGCCTCACACATGTTACTGTGTATTTATCTTATAACACCCCTCACACATGTTACTGTGTATTTATCTTATAACACCCTCACACATGTTACTGTGTATTTATCTTTTAACACGCCTCACACATGTTACTGTGTATCTATCTTATAACACCCCTCACACATGTTACTGTGTATTTATCTTATAACACCCCTCAGACATGTTACTGTGTATCTATCTTATAACAACCCTCACACATGTTACTGTGTATTTATCTTATAACACGCCTCACACATGTTACTGTGTATTTATCTTATAACACGCCTCACACATGTTACTGTGTATTTATCTTATAACACCCCTCACACATGTTACTGTGTATTTATCTTATAACACCCTCACACATGTTACTGTGTATTTATCTTTTAACACGCCTCGCACATGTTACTGTGTATCTATCTTATAACACCCCTCACACATGTTACTGTGTATTTATCTTATAACACCCCTCAGACATGTTACTGTGTATCTAGCTTATAAAACCCCTCACACTTGTTACTGTGTATCTATCTTATAACAACCCTCACACATGTTACTGTGTATCTATCTTATAACAACCCTCACACTTGTTACTGTGTATCTATCTTATAACAACCCTCACACATGTTACTGTGTATTTATCTTATAACACGCCTCACACATGTTACTGTGTATTTATCTTATAACACGCCTCACACATGTTACTGTGTATTTATCTTA
Source organism: Lampris incognitus (assembly GCF_029633865.1). Taxonomy (NCBI): domain Eukaryota; kingdom Metazoa; phylum Chordata; class Actinopteri; order Lampriformes; family Lampridae; genus Lampris; species Lampris incognitus. The sequence goes on along the minus strand of NC_079229.1, from coordinate 1,398,861 downwards.
TAACACCCCTCACACATGTTACTGTGTATTTATCTTATAACACCCTCACACATGTTACTGTGTATTTATCTTATAACACGCCTCACACATGTTACTGTGTATCTATCTTATAACACCCCTCACACATGTTACTGTGTATCTATCTTATAACACCCCTCACACATGTTACCGTGTATTTATCTTTTAACACGCCTCACACATGTTACTGTGTATCTATCTTATAACACCCCTCACACATGTTACTGTGTATATATCTTATAACACCCCTCACACATGTTACTGTGTGTTTTAAATCAGCACAATTACAACAATCATGTTACTTTGCGTTTTAGATCAGCAGAATGACCACAATTCATCACTTCCCCATTTGCACTGCCTGTCTCATCAGTTTCAGGACACCTTGTCCAACTGTTGTGTTTGTTTTTTGCACTCTCCCCTCTGCAGTGCCACTGAGGAGAAACCCCAGCAGCGAGGACGACCTAGACCTGGGAGTGGAAGGTAAACAGCCTCTCTTTTCCTGTACTTGTAAGGTGCCATCCTTGGCGGGAACGCTGTGCAGACGCCGTCCGATGACAAACAGGTTCCGCAGTTTCACAAAAACATCACGATGATTTATCTACGACACGTCCAGCACCCCGGGGGGGTGGTGTGCTTGCGTGTGTGTGTGTGTGTGTGTGTTCAGTTGGTATGCAGGACAGGCTGAACGCTGTTACCGGGCTCTCCTCAGTATTTACACTGTGGAGGGTGAAGTATTGTCTGGACACTGGACAGCCTTGCCTCTGCACTTCATACCTGTGTGTAATCTGCACTGTTGTGTCTAAACGGTGTGATTGAAGACCCCCTTTTCCCCCAAGTTTTCAAGAAAAATGTGGCGGCGAGGACACAGACCCCGTTCATGCTGTTACCTGCACTGTTTTGCACCAGTGTTACATCAGATCTCTGCTTTCTGTGGCGTGCCCCTGGACTGGTGCATAAACAAGCTGTTTGTTAAGAAGAGTAAGCGCATGAGGCGCTACAGGAAGGTTCTAGAATTAGCGCATGAGTTGTTACAGGAAGGTTCTAGAATAAGCACATGATGCACTACAGGGAGGTTCTAGAATAAGCACATGCAGTGCCACAGGAAGGTTCTAGAGTAAGCACATGAGGCACTACAGGAAGGTTCTAGAATAAGTACATGGGACGCTACAGGGAGGTTCTAGAGTAAGCACATGAGGCGCTACAGGAAGGTTCTGGGCGTCTCATATGGAGATCACATTAGAAATGAAGAGGTGAGAAGAAGGACTATACAAGCCATGGGCACGCTTGCTGAAAATCGTCAAGAAGAGAAAGCTGGAATGGTATGGTCACATCTGGAGAAGTCTTGGCCTCACCAAGACCACCCTGCAAGGCATGGTGAGGGGTGGGCGAAGACAAGGGAGACAGAAGAAGTGATGACTATGTGACATCAGACAGTGGACAGGCCTTGACTTTGCCAGCTTATAGAGAGTAGTTGAGGACAGACAGCGATGGTGAGGACTGGTTGTGGATTCAACAGCTGTGCCCCAACGACCTCGCAAGAGGTTAGGGGACATGTGAGGTGAGGTGTGGTGAGGAAGCTGTTTATCTCTAGGCATCCATCCTAAAACGCCTGTAGGAACAGAGGGAGAGATGATGTGAGGCTGGGGTAGCGTAGTGTGTCACTGGGACAAGGCTGGGGTAGCGTAGTGTGTCAGTGGGACAAGGCCGGGGTAGCGTAGTGTGTCAGAGGGACAAAGCCGGGGTAGCGTAGTGTGTCAGAGGGACAAGGCCGGCATAGCGTAGTGTGTCAGAGGGACAGGAACAAGGCCATCGTAGCGTAGTGTGTCAGAGGGACAGGGACAAGGCCGGGGTAGTGTAGTGTGTCAGAGGGACAGGGACAAGGCCGGGGTAGTGTAGTGTGTCAGAAGGACAGGGACAAGGCTGGGATAGTGTAGTGTATCAGAGGGACAGGGACAAGGCCGGGGTAGTGTAGTGTGTCAGAAGGACAGGGACAAGGCCGGGGTAGCATGGTGTGATAGAGGGACAGGGACAAGGCCGGGGTAGTGTAGTGTGTCAGAGGGACAGGGACAAGGCCGGGGTAGTGTAGTGTGTCAGAAGGACAGGGACAAGGCCGGGGTAGTGTAGTGTGTCAGAGGGACAGGAACAAGGCCATCGTAGCGTAGTGTGTCAGAGGGACAGGGACAAGGCCGGGGTAGTGTAGTGTGTCAGAGGGACAGGGACAAGGCCGGGGTAGTGTAGTGTGTCAGAAGGACAGGGACAAGGCCGGGGTAGCATGGTGTGATAGAGGGACAGGGACAAGGCCAGGGTAGTGTAGTGTGTCAGAAGGACAGGGACAAGGCCGGGGTAGCATGGTGTGATAGAGGGACAGGGACAAGGCCGAGATAGTGTAGTGTGTCAAAGGGACAAGGCCGGCATAGCGTAGTGTGTCAGAGGGACAGGAACAAGGCCATCTTAGCGTAGTGTGTCAGAGGGACAGGGACAAGGCCGGGGTAGCATGGTGTGATAGAGGGACAGGGACAAGGCCGAGATAGTGTAGTGTGTCAGAAGGACAGGGACAAGGCCGGGGTAGCATGGTGTGATAGAGGGACAGGGACAAGGCCGAGATAGTGTAGTGTGTCAAAGGGACAAGGCCGGCATAGCGTAGTGTGTCAGAGGGACAGGAACAAGGCCATCGTAGCGTAGTGTGTCAGAGGGACAGGGACAAGGCTGGGGTAGTGTAGTGTGTCAGAGGGACAGGGACAAGGCCGGGGTAGCGTGGTGTGATAGAGGTACAGGGACAAGGCGGGGGTAGTGTGGTGTGTCAGAGGGACAGGGACAAGGCCGGGGTAGTGTGGTGTGATAGAGGTACAGGGACAAGGCCGGGGTAATGTAGTGTATCAGAGGGACAGGGACAAGGCCGGGGTAGTGTAGTGTGTCAGAGGGGCAGGGACAAGGCCGGGGTAGTGTGATGTGATAGAGGGACAGGGACAAGGCCGGGATAGTGTAGTGTGTCAGAGGGACAGGGACAAGGCCGGGATAGTGTAGTGTGTCAGAGGGACAGGGACAAGGCCGGGATAGTGTAGTGTGTCAGAGAGACAGGGACAAGGCCGGGGAAGTGTGGTGTGATAGAGGGACAGGGACAAGGCCGGGGTAGTGTAGTGTGTCAGAGGGGCAGGGACAAGGCCGGGGTAGTGTGGTGTGATAGAGGGACAGGGACAAGGCCGGGGTAATGTAGTGTGTCAGAGGGACAGGGACAAGGCCGGGGTAGTGTGGTGTGTCAGAGGGACAGGGACAAGGCGGGGGTAGTGTGGTGTGATGGAGGTACAGGGACAAGGCCGGGATAGTGTAGTGTGTCAGAGGGACAGGGACAAGGCCGGGATAGTGTAGTGTGTCAGAGGGACAGGGACAAGGCCGGGGTAGTGTAGTGTGTCAGAGGTACAGGGACAAGGCTGGGGTAATGTGGTGTGTGAGAGGTACAGGGACAAGGCTGGGATAGTGTAGTGTGTCAGAGGTACAGGGACAAGGCTGGGGTAATGTGGTGTGTCAGAGGGACAGGGACAAGGCTGGGGTAATGTGGTGTGTCAGAGGGACAGGGACAAGGCCGGGATAGTGTAGTGTGTCAGAGGTACAGGGACAAGGCTGGGGTAATGTAGTGTGTCAGAGGGACAGGGACAAGGCCGGGATAGTGTAGTGTGTCAGAGGTACAGGGACAAGGCTGGGGTAATGTAGTGTGTCAGAGGGACAGGGACAAGGCCGGGATAGTGTAGTGTGTCAGAGGGACAGGGACAAGGCCGGGATAGTGTAGTGTGTCAGAGGGACAGGGACAAGGCTGGGGTAATGTGGTGTGTCAGAGGGACAGGGACAAGGCTGGGGTAATGTGGTGTGTCAGAGGTACAGGGACAAGGCTGGGATAGTGTAGTGTGTCAGAGGTACAGGGACAAGGCCGGGGTAGTGTGGTGTGATGGAGGTACAGGGACAAGGCCGGGATAGTGTAGTGTGTCAGAGGGACAGGGACAAGGCTGGGGTAATGTGGTGTGTGAGAGGGACAGGGACAAGGCGGGGGTAGTCTGATGTGTCAGAGGGACAGGGACAAGGCCGGGATAGTGTAGTGTGTCAGAGGTACAGGGACAAGGCTGGGGTAATGTGGTGTGATAGAGGGACAGGGACAAGGCTGGGATAGTGTAGTGTGTCAGAGGGACAGGGACAAGGCTGGGGTAATGTGGTGTGTCAGAGGTACAGGGACAAGGCTGGGGTAATGTGGTGTGTCAGAGGGACAGGGACAAGGCGGGGGTAGTGTGATGTGTCAGAGGGACAGGGACAAGGCGGGGGTAGTGTGGTGTGTCAGAGGTACAGGGACAAGGCTGGGGTAATGTGGTGTGTCAGAGGGACAGGGACAAGGCGGGGGTAGTGTGGTGCTTCAGAGGGACAGGGACAAGGCGGGGGTAGTGTAGTGTGTCAGAGGTACAGGGACAAGGCCGGGATAGTGTAGTGTGTCAGAGGGACAGGGACAAGGCTGGGGTAATGTGGTGTGTCAGAGGTACAGGGACAAGGCGGGGGTAGTGTGGTGTTTCAGAGGGACAGGGACAAGGCCGGGGTAGTGTGGTGTGTCAAAGCTCAGCTAGATGTGGTGCTAACAGCTGATGCCCACCAGTCAGCTCCTCTGCTGCTGTGTCTTCACTTCTGCTACTTCTTCTGCTGCACCATGGCAGGAAGAGGGAGCGAGGAGGTTCCTTCTTAACAGGAACACAGAGAAGAAGTCGTCCCCTGCCATCAGGGAGACTCAGTTGTGCTGCATATGTCTCCTCCAATCCAGCTCCACACAGCCTAAGCACTTACTGATCATGTCTGTCTCCACAGTCTCTACCAGCGACAGTTCATTTGTCTCTTTGGCTTAACAGGAGGTTCTCCCTCTCTGTCTCTCTGTCTCTCTGTCTGTCTCTCTCTCTCAGTGCTGCATTGGTGCCTCCTTATCCTTTTGTTTTCCACCACTGAACCTCTCTCATGTAAGAGCTGATGACACGGGGCTTTAGAGATCGGAGGACAACGTACCACAACACAAACAACACAACACAAACACAAACTGCAGAGACACTTTTCAGTCTGCTTTAGCTCACAGAGCCCTGAGACAGGAGGATAAAGACTCGTGTCTGGTACTAACAGTCTGTTCAGAAAAGTAAAAAAAAACAAAAACGTGGCACGAGAGACAGAGTCAGACAGACAGACAGACACACTGACAGACAGACTGACAGACAGACAGACAGACAGACAGACAGACAGACAGTCAGGCAGACAGAGAGAGACAGAGTCAGACAGACAGACAGACACACTGACAGACAGACTGACAGACAGACAGACAGACAGACAGACAGACAGACAGACAGACAGACAGACAGTCAGGCAGACAGAGAGAGACAGAGACAGACAGACAGACAGAGACAGAGACAGGCTGACAGAGAGACAGAAAGAAAGACAGATAGGGAGACAGAGAGAGACACAGGCAGACAGAGAGAGAGACAGAGACAGACTGACAGACAGACAGACAGACAGACAGACAGAGAGAGACAGAGAGACAGAGACAGACAGACAGACAGACAGACAGACAGACAGACAGACAGACAGACAGAGACAGAGAGAGACAGAAAGAAAGAAAGACAGAGAGAGACACAGGCAGACAGAGAGAGAGAGAGAGAGAGAGAGAGAGAGAGAGAGAGAGAGAGAGAGAGAGAGTCCTTGACACCATGCCAGCATCAAATGGACTCAAAACCTTGACGAGGGAGGTAGGGTCGACTGCCTGCCAAAATTCAAACGCCCTCTGAAGAGAGAGAGAGAGAATGGGGGGGGGGGGGAGTAAAAGGAGAGAAAAGGAGAAGGGGGAGAGGAGCGAGAGAGAGGAGCGAGAGAGAGACATTTGCCTAATATAGCTGGAAGAGTGCAGCGGCGTCTGGACAGGCGGTCCTATAGACAGACCGTGCGCTGACATGGCCTTTCTCATCCACACAAGAGGATCGGGACGCTTCCATGCACTCGTCCTTTTTTCTTCTCCTTCTTTCTTGTTTGTTCTGCTCATTTTCCCCTCCTTCTCTGGGCCTGTCATTCAAATGGCTGCAAATGTTCCAACTTGTTTGGTTGCACGTGGATATAACGTGGCTCTGCTCTCACCCTCTGCTCCCCTACAGCGTCTTTATATGGTAAAGCAGGACTGAGGACCGTCCAGGACTTTCTGTGGTAAGGACATCTCTCCGTTTGCCTTCACTCCTCTCTCCTAAAACTGAGATTAAAACAAAGCTGCGACCCTGAAATTACGACACTTTACTGTTATTTTAAGCAGGAACAATCTGACGTGCAGGCGTGTCTCGGCCAAGACCAGCAACCACACCAGTAGACTGCAGGAGCATAATATCAGCCAGCACATTCCGACCCGGCAGGTTTAGTTGTGAAAACCTGGAGCGTTTCTGGAAACACGCGGCTTTGCTTTATTCAGCTTGGGTGATGAACGTGTGAATATTTCAGCGCTAGGCCTGTCAGTGAAGCGGAAGATGTGCTGAAATAATAGTTGGGATAAGAAGTTACGATGCTGCTGCTTCCCGCCCAGCTCCCTGTCAGCTATATGTTTGGGGAATGACTCATCACTTGCAAGGAAATAGCCTCCATCTTGTTAACCTAAACACATTAGCCAGATGAAGTGGGACGGTGGCTGTCAGTTGTGTGTGTGCTAACGCCCCATGCATGAGCTGTGAGCACGCTTTCTGGATTCACCACTAAAGTTATCTTCAGAACCAGAACCAGAATCAGAATCAGAATACTTTATTCATCCCAGAGGAGAAATTGGGTCCTATTACAGACACTCACGCTCTAATAAAGAAAAAAGAAAATATAAACTAAAAACTAACAAGACACAAGATAACGAGAAAATAGAAACAAATAGAAATAAAAGATCAAATAAGACATAGAAATAAGAGCAACATGTGCACCAGCCTCCGGCGTGGTGCACATGTGTTTTGCACCCGATCTATACTGCACGACCGCAGCGGCACACAACAAACAGCACTAACAAACAAGAGCCGGCAGGGTAAAACAAGCTGAAGGGCCAGTCCAGTGACCTTTATGTCTGTCCACGGTGTCTGACACTCTGAGGGGGGAATGTCTGAGACACAAAACACCCAGAAACACCCAAAATCTGCTAAATGCAAATACAAACTAGATGATGGGCTGCTTTTCATAACAAGGGCCTCTGTCGCTTTTGGTTAGAATTGCTAAATTGCTAATTGCATAACAAGGTATAACGACAGACGTCCATTATGTTGCATCTCTAACTACGTCATGCAAACAGCAAGTACATGGACAGCATAAAACTCAGGAAAAATTACTTGTACATTTGAAATTGATAAGTGACTCTGTGTCAGGTCCACAATTTATGTACGCCAAAAATTAACTCGGTCTTAAATTACTCAGTAAAACTCTTATTTTGGGACTATGATAAAACATGTAATAAAAGTAGTCAGGTTTTGCAAGTTTTCTCCCTGCTAATATCTCCTCTTTCCACGATGCAGTGATGTATAACCTGCATTGTGCTAGATGAGGACGTGGTGCTAGATGAGGAGGTGGTGCTGGATGAGGACGTGGTGCTAGATGAGGACGTGGTGCTAGATCAGGATGTGGTGCTAGATGAGGACGTGGTGCTAGATGAGGACGTGGTAATAGATGAAGACGTGGTGCTAGATGAGGATGTGGTGCTAGATGAGGACATGGTGCTAGATGAGGACGTGGTGCTAGATGAGGACGTGGTGCTAGATGAGGATGTGGTGCTCGATGAGGACGTGGTGCTAGATGAGGACATGGTGCTAGATGAGGACATGCTGCTAGATGAGGACGCTGTGGTAGATGAGATGCTGTGCTAGATGAGAACGTGGTGCTAGATGAGGATGCTGTGCTAGATGAGGACGCTGTGCTAGATGAGGATATGGTGCTAGATGAGGATGTGGTGCTAGATGAGGACGCTGTGCTAGATGAGAATGTGTTGCTAGATGAGGACGCTGTGCTAGATGAGGAAGTTGTGCTAGATGAGGGCTTGGTGCTAGATGAGGACGTGGTGCTAGATGAGGGCATGGTGCTAGATGAGGGCGAGGTGCCACATGAGGACGTGGTGCTAGATGAGGACGTGGTGCTAGATTAGGGTGTGGTGCTAGATGATGGCGAGGTGCTAGATGAGGATGCTGTGCTAGATGAGGGCGTGGTGCTAGATGAGGGCGTGGTGCTAGATGAGGACGTGGTGCTAGATGAGGGCGTGGTGCTCAACGAGAACGTGGTGCTAGATGAGGACGTGGTGCTAGATGAGGGCGTGGTGCTCAACGAGAACGTGGTGCTAGATGAGGACGCTGTGGTAGGTTAGGACGCTGTGCTAGATAAGGACGTGGTGCTAGATGAGGGTGTGGTGCCCGATGAGGACATGGTGCTAGATCAGGACGTGGTGCTAGATGAGGACGCTGTGCTAGATGAGGACGTGGTGCTAGATGAGGGTGTGGTGCTAGATGAGGGCGAGGTGCTAGATGAGGACGTGGTGCTAGATGAGGGCGTGGTGCTAGATGAGGGCGAGGTGCCAAATGAGGACATGGTGCTAGATGAGGACGCTGTGGTAGATGAGGACGCTGTGCTAGATGAGGACGTGGTGCTAGATGACAGTGTGGTGCTCGATGAGGACGTGGTGCTAGATGAGGACGTGGTGCTAGATGAGGATGCTGTGCTAAATGAGGACGTGGTGCTAGATGAGGGCGTGGTGCTAGATGAGGGCGAGGTGCTAGATGAGGACGTGGTGCTAGATGAGGGCGTGGTGCTAGATGAGGGCGAGGTGCCAAATGAGGACGTGGTGCTAGATGAGGACGCTGTGGTAGATGAGGACGCTGTGCTAGATGAGGACGTGGTGCTAGATGACAGTGTGGAGCTCGATGAGGACGTGGTGCTAGATGAGGACGTGGTGCTAGATGAGGATGCTGTGCTAGATGAGGACGTGGTGCTAGATGAGGGCGTGGTGCTAGATGAGGGCGAGGTGCTAGATGAGGACGTGGTGCTAGATGAGGGCGTGGTGCTAGATGAGGGCGAGGTGCCAAATGAGGACGTGGTGCTAGATGAGGACGTGGTGCTAGATTAGGGCGTGGTGCTAGATGATGGCGTGGTGCTAGATGAGGACGTGGTGCTAGATGAGGGCGAGGTGCTAGATCAGGACGTTGTCCTGCGCTGCTTGCAGTAGGTCTGCCGAGCAGCAAGACTTATCTCTTCTTCATGGAAAGCTGTTGTCAGAAGCTGTCATATGACAGACACAGACAGGCCACCTGCCGGAAGAGACCAATAAGCCATATTTACCATGCAAATACAGACCAACACCCTGACAACCTGCCTGCTGCCATGGTGCCGGTGCTCCCTGCCGACCCCACGCAGCACGGGCGGCATGCTTTGTATAGGCAGCGGAGGGATTTCCTAGGAAAGTTATGACAATGCTGGCCAGCTGCATGGAGAATAGATGAATCAGCCTTGGAAGAGGGGGGTTACGTTTAGGAGAGCAGGGAAGAAAGAACCAGAGAGGTTTGGATCAAGAAAGGCTAAGGGACAAAATGTAAGTAAAGACCATCTTCAGTTGTCCTTAGTGGCTGTGTGGACCTGTTCCACAACTGCAATTATAATATGCAACCAGTTAGGATATGTGTAACCTCTAAGTAAAATTTAAGACACTGTGGATGATCACTATTTAGCAGGAGCTGGTAAAATTTAACCAAAAAATATTTTCAAAACCTTCATATAACTTGTGGGCCTCTACTGAGTGTGTATGTGAGATTTCATAAATAATGTGGAGACAAGATCACCAGAGATGACATAAGTGTGCATATTCAGTGTACAAAGCATTAGAGACACCTGCTCTCTCCTTCAGACCAGGTGAGTCCAGATGAAAGCTCTGATTTCTTGTTGAATAAATCGGAATTTTACTTGAATCAGTGCAGGAAGGCAAAAGGTGTAATACCTTTTTTTTTTTGTAAGAGTTGAGGCAGCTGAAATACGCTTTGTCTGTGTGAGTGACAGACGATAAGCGGTATCTTTGAACTGGGTATGATGACAAGTGCTGGGTATGTTGGTTTCAGTATGTCAAGAACAAAAACACTGGGTTGTTATCTCATCACAGTCCTATGTGTATCTGGACTGTTCCTCCACCAAGGGGACCTCCAGCCGATGCCAGGCCGGTGGTTGAAAATATCTCATTTATAGAAGAGATGAGGGGCTGACGTAAGCTGTGCAGGAAAGTCTCCTGGAAGGTCATTAGTTAGATAGTTAACTGTCTGGTACAGTTGTCCTCAATCAGGTCCTCAGGTAAAAATGGTACTGCTAGTTTTCTATCCTGGCAGGTAGTTCGTTACATCCGTTGGTTGCAAGTAGAGGTCTAGAATGCCTGACACAACAGGTGAGTGTAATGAGCACCTTGGAAGAATAGAAAATCAGCATTAATGGTGGGACCTGAGGTCCCGATTGAGAACCACTGGTCTAGTAGAGTGGTATGCAATCATATATTATGGAGGGCTGTGTATGCAGGTTTTCTTTTCAATCACCATCAGTATGTGTTCAGTGTTGCCATGTGGTATGCTGGATGAACAGAAGCTCAGGGACATTATGCTTCACTACAGAAGCTGTGTCACTGTTATGCTACACTACAGAAGCTGTGTCACTGTTATGCTACACTACAGAAGCTGTGTCACTGTTATGCTACACTACAGAAGCTGGTGTCACTGTTATGCTACACTACAGATGCTGGCGTCACTGTTATGCTACACTACAGATGCTGGCGTCACTGTTATGCTACACTACAGAAGCTGGTGTCACTGTTATGCTACACTACAGATGCTGGCGTCACTGTTATGAAACACTACAGAAGCTGGTGTCACTGTTATGCTACACTACAGATGCTGGCGTCACTGTTATGAAACACTACAGAAGCTGGTGTCACTGTTATGCTACACTATAGAAGCTGGTGTCACTGTTATGAAACACTACAGAAGCTGGTGTCACTGTTATGCTACACTATAGAAGCTGGTGTCACTGTTATGAAACACTACAGAAGCTGGTGTCACTGTTATGCTACACTATAGAAGCTGGTGTCACTGTTATGAAACACTACAGAAGCTGGTGTCACTGTTATGCTACACTATAGAAGCTGGTGTCACTGTTATGAAACACTACAGAAGCTGGTGTCACTGTTATGCTACACTATAGAAGCTGGTGTCACTGTTATGCTACACTACAGAAGCTGTGTCACTGTTATGCTACACTACAGATGCTGGTGTCACTGTTATGCTACACTACAGATGCTGGCGTCACTGTTATGCTACACTACAGAAGCTGGTGTCACTGTTATGCTACACTACAGATGCTGGCGTCACTGTTATGCTACACTACAGAAGCTGTGTCACTGTTATGCTACACTACAGAAGCTGGTGTCACTGTTATGCTACACTACAGATGCTGGCGTCACTGTTATGAAACACTATAGAAGCTGGTGTCACTGTTATGCTACACTATAGAAGCTGGTGTCACTGTTATGAAACACTACAGAAGCTGGTGTAACTGTTCAGTCCTGCCCTGCCTGGCTGAAGATGTGCAACCCGTGAAATCAGCTGGTGCAGTGTTGGGCTGGAAAAGAAAACCTGCATATACACGGCACTCCATGGTTAAGAACGCTGATCTGGGCGTCCGGATGGCGTAGTGGTCTATTCCGTTGCTTATCAACACGGGGCTTGTCGGTACGAATCCCCATGTTACCTCCAGCTTGGTCGGGCGTCCGTCCCTACAGACACAATTGGCTGTGTCTGCGGGTGGGAAGCCAGATATGGGTATGTGTATTAGTCGCTGCACTAGTGCCTCCTCTGGTTGGCGGTGAGGGCCTGTTCGGGGGGCGGGGGGAACTGGGGGAATGATGGGATCCTCCCACGCCCTACATCCCCCTGATGAAACTCCGCACTGTCAGGTGAAAAGAAGCGGCTGGTGACTCCACATATATCGGAGGAGGCATGTGGTAGCCTGCAGCCTTCCCCAGATCAGCAGAGGGGGTGGAGCAGAGACCAGGACAGTTCAGGAGAGTGGTGTAATTGGCCAAGTACAACTGGGGAGAAAAAAGGAGGAAAAAGTAAAAACAAAAAGCCCTTCTGAAGAGGTGGGGTGTGACTGGTGATGTGAATATGGACAGATGGGTGCCATCTCAGATGTGTTTGGGGAGAGAGTTCCTGTTTAGACTTTAATATAGAGTAAAGCTGGTTTTGAGCTAATAAAATTTTATATTTAACAACAAAAGACCCAGACTGGAGATCTACTCAGATCTGAGTAGATCATTTAAGCTGAGATATGTATTTCTGATTCTAACCACCAAGTTGCAATCTGGTGTTTCTGTGCAGGTCCACTAGTTGTGTCCTCAGCAAAAGAAACAGCTTCAGCTCGGCCTTCTCTGGCCACCGTGGGCCACTCAGGTGAGAACGGAGGCTAGTGGGCATTGATTTTCTTTTCACTGATCGTTATTCTGGTTGAGTTGGGTTTTGTGTCAATGTAGGACGTATATGTGTATGTGTATGCTGTGTGTGCCAGGTTCTTCTATCATAATGGGGACCAAATAACCCCATCAGGGTACAAAAACCTGAAACCACCTACTCTGTGGGGACATTTTATGGGTGCCTGTGAGGAAAAGGGTTTTTTTAGGGTTAGGACTTGGGTGTAGGTTTAAGGTTAGGATTGGGGTTAGGTTTAGCTTAGGTTAAGGGTTAAGGTTAGGTATGTAGTTAGGATGGTTAAGGATAAGGTTAAGGGCTAGGGAATGAATGTAGTCAATGAAGGGTCCCCACAATTATAGGGTGACATGGTGTGTGTGAGGGTGAATACATGAATGGGGACAATGTAATCAACTTGTTGCAGAGGGCACACAAATGTGAGGAATCTTTGCTTTGGGATACACACTGCAGTACACCTATTACACGGCAGTACAGTACAGCTATTACCTAGCACAGTATATAGTAGGTATTACTAAGTTAAATAGATTTCCTCACATCTACAGTAATCATACATCACTCCATATTCCCTGCATCTCCTAGTCTGATGGACGTGCTTAATTTGTGGAAAGATGACCCGGAAGAGGTTCTGCTGGACCTGGGTTTTGGGTGCGATGAGCCCGACATCTCTGGACGCATCCCAGCTCGATTCATCAACCACCAGTCGCAGGCCCGAGGAATTAACATCCAGGTGTTTCTGGAGGCGCAGAAGAACCGCCTGGACCTGGAGAATCCAGATGTCAGCAGTGAGTCGTACACATCATGTGTGTTCAAAGTCAAATGATCGAATTATGAAGTATTCTATTCTTTGTCACTTTGTGGTGAGAACAAGTCATTTCGGGAAAAAAAATCAAAGAATGCTGGTAGGAATATTGTTAGTCTGATGTTGTAGAACATGTACATAATTGCAGTTCCATTTCATTCCAGCAGAAAATCAAAGAGTACACATTTTGTTCCATATTTATTGTTGGCATATGACTGGATGTATGTATAGCTATACATCCGGTCCTTGTATAACCAAAGTGAGAGCTGTGTCCAAATTCTCAGCACAAAGTCAAACACATTTTTGGTGGGTGTCGGACTCCGCCAAGGTTGTCCCTTGTCTCCGATTCTGTTTGTGATATTCCTGGGCAGGATCTCAAGGAGCAGCCAAGGTGAGGAGTGTGTCTGTTTTGGGAACCTCAGAATTGCTTCTCTGCTCTGCAGATGATGTGGTTTTTTTGGCTTCATCAGAACGCGACCTCCAGCACACACTGACGCAGTTTGCAGCTGAGTGTGAAATGGCCGGGATGAGAGTCAGCACCTCCAAGTCTGAGACCATGGTTCTCTACCGGAAAATGGTGGATTGCTCCCTCCGGGTTGTGGATGAGTTGTTGCTTCAAGTGAAGGAGTTCAAGTATCTCGGGGTCTTGTTCACGAGGGTAGGATGGAGCGGGAGAATGACAGGCGGATTGGTGCAGCATCAGCAGTAATGCGGACGTTGTGCCGGACCGTTTTGGTGAAGAAGGAGCTGAGCCGGGAGGCAAACTCTCACTTTACCAGTCAATCTTCATTCCCACCCTCCCCTATGGTCACAGGCTTTGGGTAGTGACCGAAAGGATGAGATTGTGGATACAAGCGGCTGAAATGAGTTTCCTCCGTGGGGTGTCTGGGCTCAGCCTTAGAGATAGGGTGAGGAGCTCGGACATCCGGAGGGAGCTTGGAGTAGAGCCGCTGCTCCTTCGCGTCGAAAGGAGCCAGTTGAGGTGGTTCGGACATCTGATTAGGATGCCTCCTGGGCGCCTTCCTTTGGAGGTTTACTGGGCATGTCCAACTGGGAGGAGAACCCGGGGTAGACCCAGAACTCTCTGGAGGGTCTACATGTCCAATCTGGCCTGGGAACGCTTTGGGATCCCGCAGGATGAGCTAGAGGGGGTTGCTGGGGAGAGGGACGTCTGGAGTGCCCTACTTAGCTTGCTGCCACCACGACCCGACCCCGGAGAAGCAGCTGATGATGAGATGATCCATACTCTTACAGCCAAATGTAAATCTGACAGCCAAATATAATGTACTTAGCTTTTATGGTACTAAATAAAAGAAACACAATGTTGGCAACAATTATGTCTAGACAAGGAGCTGACAGAAGCAGAATCTCCTCATCAACATTGTTAGAACCAAGTTTTTCTCTGCATGCATTAGCTAAAATAGATGATATAGAATCAAAGTAAAATTCATCCGCATAACTCTTGAGAGTAATCAAGTCAAGTCAAGTTGCATTTTTATAGCACTTTTCTAGCTGCAACAGTCACTCAAATGATGAAGGTGCAATACTCCCAATCTGGATTCAATAAATTATTTTCTTCACAAAGTTATTTTTTATTCCCACATTATAAAATGTCTGATGCTCAATGTCTCAGTAGGCTACCGATCACTTGCTTGCTGTTAATGTTAGCTTTTTTTTTTTTCCTCCCTTTTTCTCTCCAATTGTACTTGGCCAATTACCCTATTTTCTGCTCAACCCCCTCTGCCGGTCCGAGGAGGGCTGCAGACAACCACATGCCTTCTCCGATACATGTGAAGTCACCAGTCAAAGGTAGCTTTTTATCACATTAACTTCGTTGGCTAGGTTTAAATGTGTGCAGAAATACAGCTACTGCCAGTAGTTAAAAAAAAACTCCTATAATAATCCAGTATACATTATCATAGTTTCATTTAGCAGACACTTTTATCCGAAGCGACGTACATCTGAGAGTTAGTATAACACAAGCAAGGATCAGGAGACAGCAGTACAAGTATGTGCCAAAATAAACGAGGTTCAACGAGTATACATGTGAGATAAAGTTACTGTAGGTGTTCAAGCTAATTATGTTTTCGAGCTCGATGTCCTGGGCTGCACATCACAAGCTCTGCTACCGACCACACATAGGAAACTAGATCCATGGCATGATGTTGTTTGTTATTTGTTACCAGGCAAGATGGCGCCGACCAATGGCGACACGCTACGACATCCCAGTTCAGACTGGTATCTAGATTTACATGGGCCCATTGTTAACATGGGCTCTGCGTGACTTGCATTGTTGTCTTTATCGCATTTAAAACCCATTTTGTTGTGTGTGACTGTACTAAATTGTGTATATAACTTGTCTAAAGGAGACATACTTCTGTACTGTGATCTCATCAGTGTTTGACAATTTGTTCCAGAGACTATTCATACTTATGCAAACATGGATTCCTCTCACCCCGCTGCAGCTTGGCTCCTTTCTTGAAGAAGATATCTATGAAATCCCAGATGTGTATGATACAGCATGTGCCTTACATATAACTGGAGGACCTGGTCGTCCAGTTTTTAGAACACAAATAGGATAAATACAGCTGTGGTGCACTTCGGAGTAGGAAGAGACACCAGTATCTTGCAAGGTGTCTGTCTTGCCTCTGACTCCCCCCTGTTAAATAAAACCGCATTAATCATGTTTTGTACTTCTGTGCATATCGTTTATGAGCCCAAAATTTTTTACTCACTAGCTTCATTTTGGACATGTTGGACACGGGACTACTGCTGGACTCAGCTTTAAAATGTCGTCTTACAGGGGCCATGTAATACCAGCCTTAAACCTGTTCTTTCAGTAATGCCAACACCACCTTAGTGTCTCAGTTAGACTGTCTCATGACTGTGCAGTATCTGTGACTTCTCTGTTGTGCTGGTTCGTGGATGGTTACTACCACCTACAGTAAGTCGGAGCTGCTCATCCCTGCAAGTTGAACCAGGAAATAGATCGACCATTGTTGATATGGTTAGACATTTCAGGTAATAACTGTCGCTTTTGTTACACGTTGTTTAGATAACTGGTTAAAGCTGAACTTGTTGAGTCATGTCTGATGATGGTTTTCCATGGCCCTGTAAGACTCCATTGTAAAACTGTGTACAGTGATGCTGCCGTGTCCAAAATCTCCACAATGATACTGATATGTAAAATAACATTGATACCGCAAAGGCAGATGAAGTGTGCTGTTCTCTATGTTCGCTGGAAAAGGTGTGCACTCATCTTCCATGTATGGTTTATCACCTCTTACAGTGCAAGCACCAATGAGCTGCTGATTTCATCACTACATGTCAAGCCATATAGTTTACATAAACTTAAGTGAGTCTCTTCTCTCTTCCCCCCACGCGCTCTTTGTCTCAGATCGTTTTCGACAACTGGAGGTGCTCCAGCAGGTCACCACAGCCTTCTCCTCCTTAGTGGGAGCATCATCTCCCTCTTTCACTCCACTTGGAGCCCCACCACCTGGGGGAGACCTGTCAGCCGAGGCCAGGGAAAGGAGACGCCGTATGGGCATGCTGTTCCGCCGGGCCACCAAGAAGTCTCTCAACCAGGCTGTCAACCCCAATGATCTGTCTGCCCAGGCGTCCGTCCCCCCCAGCGCAGTGTGCCAACCGCCGCAGCCTCTAACTGGCCTGCAGGACAAGAAATTCCCTGCAAAGGGAGTAAGAGCAGGCCTCCAGGAGGCGGTGTGTCTTATCCCGCTGGCAGAGGAACTAGGAGCTGTTCCAGAGACTGAACAACCCCCTCCGCCTCACTTAATCCAGGAGGGAGAACTAAAACTGGAACGACTGAAAAACGACCAGCCCTTGGATACCCTCACTGTCTTGCAGAGGAGTCGTGGCCAGGCCAAAGAGTCGTTTGAAATGGAGGAGGTAAAAGCACAACGGTGACTGCCAATGAAACATGTATTGGGGCAAAGAATGCAAAGTGAAATGAATGTCACTGTATCATGGGATGAAAGCTGCAAGTTCATCTCTGTGAATCCATGTGTGAATCCGCAGTAATGTAGCAGCTTGCTTTTTGTTGTTGTCCTGGCGTTCCCTTCTAGATCCACAGCTTCGATGACAGCAGCATTTCTGGGAGCTGCATGGGAGGAGCAGAAAACACAGGTATGCTTGAAACATAAGGACATAAACTGGAAGGTTAAACTGTAAGGCGTTATTTTCTGTGTGTGGAGTAACTCCAAAAATATCACTTAGGTTTTGTATACCCTGTCTCACCTCCTCTCTGTTACAGCAGCGCCCTCTGCTGGGAATGTGCTGCGCTACCATATGAACCAATGTTCATATTGAAGCAAAAAGAAATGTTTTAACCCTACCTCTGATTCCCTTGTTATTTTGTTTTCTAGAAGCACCATGTGGGCTTGTGGGTGATAGCTGTTTAGATATGTTTGCATGTCAGATCTGAAATGCTAGCTGGCCGGGGAAGGCCAGTGTTTCAGTCGTCTCTCCACGAGCTGCCTTTCAAAGGAAAATAATGGGCACCGGAGGAATTTCTGGGTGAATGCTTTGCTTATGAGTCAAGTGTTAGAGCACTGCTTCTTTAAACAGTCCCTCTGTTCTATATACAAGCTAGGATCCCCCATCCTACCCCGTACATCCCTTCAGCTGTGCTTTCCTTCCCCCGGTTTTGTTTTATTTTATCTTCTTCCTTGCCCTCCGTCACTCTTCGAATACACACGCTAAATTGCTTGGTCCGCTTGGTGAGAAGAGATGTGCTAAGAGGCGTGTAATTCATAGAGCTGTGCTGTCTGAAGTTGAAGGAAGCCTATAGTGTACACAGTTTCATCAGCACAGGGCAATCTGATGCTCAAATGCAAAGTTGGCTCATTAAAGGCTGAGGATATGTTTTAAAGGCTGAGGTCATGTATTAAAGGCTGAGGTCATGTATTAAAGGCTGAGGTCATGTATTAAAGACTGAGGATATGTTTTAAAGGCTGAGGTCATGTATTAAAGGCTGAGGTCATGTATTAAAGGCTGAGGATATGTATTAAAGGCTGAGGATATGTTTTAAAGGCTGAGGTCATGTATTAAAGGCTGAGGTCATGTATTAAAGGCTGAGGTCATGTATTAAAGGCTGAGGTCATGTATTAAAGACTGAGGATATGTTTTAAAGGCTGAGGTCATGTATTAAAGGCTGAGGTCATGTATTAAAGGCTGAGGTCATGTATTAAAGGCTGAGGAAATGTATTAAAGACTGAGGATATGTTTTAAAGGCTGAAGTCATGTATTAAAGGCTGAGGTCATGTATTAAAGGCTGAGGTCATGTATTAAAGGCTGAGGACATGTATTAAAGGCTGAGGTCATGTATTAAAGGCTGAGGTCATGTATTAAAGGCTGAGGTCATTTATTAAAGGATGAGGATATGTTTTAAAGGCTGAGGTCATGTATTAAAGGCTGAGGATATGTATTAAAGGCTGAGGTCATGTATTAGAGGCTGAGGTCATGTATTAAAGGCTGAGGTCATGTATTAAAGGCTGGGGTCCTGTATTAAAGGCTGAGGTCATGTATTAAAGGCTGAGGACATGTATTAAAGGCTGGGGTCCTGTATTAAAGGCTGAGGATATGTTTTAAAGGCTGAGGTCATGTATTAAAGGCTGAGGTCATGTATTAAAGGCTGAGGTCATGTGTTAAAGGCTGAGGTCATGTATTAAAGGCTGAGGTCATGTATTAAAGGCTGAGGTCATGTGTTAAAGGCTGAGGTCATGTATTAAAGGCTGAGGATATGTATTAATGGTTGAGGATATGTATTAAAGGCTGAGGTCATGTATTAAAGGCTGAGGTCATGTATTAAAGGCTGAGGACATGTATTAAAGGCTGGGGTCATGTATTAAAGGCTGAGGATATGTTTTAAAGGCTGAGGTCATGTATTAAAGGCTGAGGATATGTTTTAAAGGCTGAGGACATGTATTAAAGGCTGAGGATATGTATTAAAGGCTGAGGTCATGTATTAAAGGCTGAGGACATGTATTAAAGGCTGGGGTCATGTATTAAAGGCTGAGGATATGTTTTAAAGGCTGAGGTCATTATCATAATGAATTGCTGCTGGCTGAGTAAACAGAGCGCGTCCTCGGTTTCCTGCTACTTGAACCGTTGTGGCTGAGCTGGTTTTCGTCAGGTCTTACTTTTGTGTCACCACACCTTGAGTAGCCTCGGTGTGTCACATGATCCTAACCCAGGGCTGATGTGCAACATAGAAAGATGTAGTTTCAGTTGGTTTTTCTGATGCTGGCCCATGCTGGCTTCTCTGAAACGTGATGGAGGTTTACACTGTGACACAAACAAGAGGTGTGGCTCGAAAGTAAGATAAGTAGTCAACTTCTGCAAGATGTGACAACTTCTCTTGATCCACTTTAATTATTGTCATTAAAAACAATGTGCAGGCACATGCCAAGAATGAAATAAAGGCTGCGACTTCACCAAACAGTGCAGGACAGACAGACAAACACAACAAACACAGTATAAGATATACACACATGAAGACCAAAAGCTAGAAATAAGTTAAAAAAGACATGAAAAAGAAAAGAAAAAGCATGAGTATAAACATATCTACAGACATTCAGTGGGTAGCCAGGTTCAGGTGGGCAACAGCTTGGGGAAAGAAGCTGTTTTTGAGCCTGGTAGTGCGGGCTCTGAGGCTCCTGTAGCGCCTCCCAGAGCACAGGGGGGGGAACAGTCCATGGTTGGGGTGGGTGGGATCTCTGCTGATGCTCAGACCCCTTCGAAGGCAGCGTTTGTGATAAATGTCTTTTATGGCTGGGAGCTGGGTACCGGTGATATGCTGGGCCGCCTTGACGATCCGCTGCAGAGCTTTCTGGTCTACTGAGGTGTAGTTGCCGTACCACACAGAGATGCAGCTGGTCAGGATGCTCTCTATGGTGCAGTGGTAGAAGTTGGGGAGAATTTTGGGGGGTAGACGGGTGCTCCTCGGCGTCCTCAGGAAAGGCAGATGTTGTTGGGCCTTTTTCTCATCTATCTATCGTTACTATGGGCAAATTTGTGTGTACACACCAATGGGAATTTTTAGCCCCGAGGTTTGTCTCAGAGACCAGTGTAGAACCTGGGTAACCCCTGAATCTAGACACTGATTGGCCAACACTGATATCTTTTCAGGCCTGGGTGACTGCTCCTTGCAAGGTGTAGACAGTAGATGTTAGGAGGAAGGAATTAGAAATAACCATCATGCTTTGCTGCTACTGTCAGACAATCTCGAGGACTAAGAAATTCCATGGGTGTGTACGCACACATTTGCCCATAATATCAGTTGATACAGGAGAGGTCCTCGCTGATGTGGATGCCAAGGAACTTAAAGCTGGAGACACACTCCACTTCTTCCCCATTGATGTGTCTGGGGGAGTGGGTGCGGCTTCTAGACCTCCTGAAGTCCACAATCAGCTCCCTCATCTTCTGCACACTGAGGACAGGATTGGTGCCATGATCACAGTACTGTGATTCTGAACTTGCTCTCGGCGTAGCTCACAGAGAACTTTGCTTGTAAACCAGAAGTAAAAGCATCTGTATATGTTGAAATAATGTGCAACAAAAAGTCCTTGTTTTACTTTTTTCAGAAGTTTTTTTTTCTATTAACTCTTCAAATTCACTTAATAACACTGCCTCCTTTCTCCCCTGTGCTCTCACCCCTTCCTTCCATTCTCTTCCTCCACCCCCAGCCGCCTCCCTCTCTCCAGTGCAGGCTGTCATGAGGACTAACAGCTGCCAGTCGGACAGCAGTGGTTTCCAGGAGGAACCGTTCATCCCCTCACTGGCCCAGCAGCCCCCCTCCGCTGGACCCGAACCCATAAAGGTGCATTTCCCACATTTCATTTTACATCGTGTGCCCTGTCCTTCATCCACAGCAACTTCAGTCCCGGGATTTAGTGACGTCATGTAAGAGACAGCAGGCAGCAGGTGTTGCCTGGTCATGGTTTGATGCCGTTATGACGTAGAAACCAACGAGAACACAAACAGGGCACATGTGACATGTTGCACGGAGCTCAGTGCACATCGCAGTAGTGGAAGATGCATTACAACAGTCAATGTCAGTTTTAGAGAACAAGTTCCTTTTCTACACTCAACATACAACGGAACTGCATGGCTGCTGTAGGAAAGCAGGCACATCTGTTTAATGGCGTGTCAGAGGGAGGCGCTCTTGATGATTTCTACCTTGCATTTAAGTCATCGACTCTGGGAGTAACTGTAGTCCACTGATTTTCGGTTTCTACCGCAGCGGTCATACCAGTTTCCTGTTTGCTGGCGTGTGCTACTGACAATGGCATATTTCCCGCGATGCCTGCCAGATTCACCATGGAGAAATGTGTGCTAACGGTCAGCTAACGCCGCCGTCATTAGTCCCGCACTATACCGACACCAATCACCGATATCCCCCCCCCCCCTCTCTCTCTCTCTCTCTCTCTATATATATATATATATATATTAGATATTTGAATCAGAATAATGTGTTCATTGCCTAAGTAAACTAACACAAACGGCTGCATCGTGACATTTAAAGTGTGACTATCGGAGTTGGATAGGCAAACAAATTAGGCAAGGCGAGTTATTTGCGTAGCAGATGATCTAATCACCGCAGAGCTCATTCAAAGCAAGAGACTAACAGTCAAGTCTATTAGAGTCAATTCTATTTGTGTAGCCCAATATAACAAATACAAATGTGCCTCAGTGGGCTTAACAGCAACACAACATCCTGTCCTGAGACCCTCTCATCCGACAAGGAACAACCCCCCCCTCCAAAAAAAATAAAAACCCTTTAACAGGGAGAAAAAAATAGGAAGAAAGCTCAGGGAGAGCAACAGAGGAGGATCTCTCTCCAAGATGCACAACGTGACATGAAGTTGTGTTTGCACAATTTCAAAAGGCGTTATAAAAGCATAAAATACAATAAGTAAGGGAAATCAGCTTTTTGTTTTTTTCAAAAATGATATCTAGCAAATCACTAATAGGAAAAACAAGTCAAAGTGTGGGCAACTGCTATAGAGTATTAACACCAAGACAGAGTATTTGTAAGACACATATTATCAGGAATACTTAGAGATATGGGGAATATTGCACTATACCACCTGGCCAAGTTGTCATGGGGAAGACTTCTTTCTTAAAATGTGCATACATTTACATAATTACAGCTTCATATTCAAGCCTGGGGGGCTCCACGGTGAACTGCACTACAGTTTTGATGCTGACCATCTGAAAGGTCCAATGAAACAGCATCTAGAACACCGTAAACCTGCCTTGTTTCACGTCTATCTGAATGTAATGGGCCGGCTGGGTGGGGCTTCGTACAGGGAAAATGGTCGTGTTAACCAATGACAGCAGGGCATTTTTAGAAGAATTTGGGCATTGACATGCTATTGGCTTATTTCAGTTACAAGAATGAAAAGACTTGTTTCATTTAATAACTACTGTGGTTCTCGTTGTTGCAGGCTCAGTCAGGCATGCCGGGGGGCAGCACCAGCAGCCTGAGGGAAATATCTTCTCCTCCACTTTCTCCCACCTCCCCAACACAGCCATCCTTCCTGTCCGCATCCACAGGTCTCTCCCTCTCCTCCACCTCCCATCCTCTCCCCTCCGCCCCCATTGTCCCCTCCCCTGCTTCCGAGGCAGTTCTCCTCCCCTCGCCTACTCCTCCTGCACCACCACCGCAAGCATCATGTGACTCCCCTGCCACTTCCGGCTCATTACCCATATGTCCCCCGAACTCTACCTCTCCCTCGGACAGACCAGAGAGCAAATCTCTACTGGAGATTTCCCCTTCTACATTTGTTTCTGTTACCCCTTCTGTCTCTTGTTCCCTCCCATCCGAAAAGCCAAAAGACACAGCCCACTGTCCATCATCCACCCCCCCATTGCCGTTCTCCCCCACTTCGTCCTCTCCTGCCTTGTCTTCTGAGCTCTCCTCCCTCGTCTCCATTTCAAAGTGCCCCGCACAAACACACTTGTCTCTAGAAGCACCTGTAGAGACGCATGTGGAGGAGGAGGCTACCGGTGCCGGTCGACCCTCGAGCTTTAACCCATCTCCTGCATTAAAAGATGAAAGCTGCCCTCCGTCTCCAGCCCCCTCTCTGTCTTCTGCCCTCTCGACTCCCTTTACATTGGAAGGGGACCTTGCTGAACCCTCTTGCCTCTCTCCAGCAGTTCCACTTTCGGAGAGTTCCCCTTCCTCGGCCTCACCAAAGCCAGACAACAGGATTAGAGTAGTTGCTGGAAAGGTCCCAGTCCTTCTGGAATGCGCCATCAACCAGCTAGACAGCATCTGCACAGACTCCAACCAATCCTGTCAAAATGACAATGATAATACAGACTCTGCTCCAGCGTCACCTGTCCGAGGTGTTATTGGAGTCAAGACAGATAACCCTTCTTCCGAGGATTGCCTCCAGATGGATGGAGGGACAGAGGGAAGGAGTGAGAGAGACATTGATGCTGTACAGACCCCAGAGACCGTGCTCTCCTGTGCAGATCTGGGGTTAGCTTCAACAACAGTCTGTCAGGCAGTATGCGATGAAACAGATGCAGAACCACATGTCTGTCTGTGCACACCGCATGGTGAGCTTTCTGGTGAAACCGAACACGAAATGTCTACAACATATTCTCAAAGCGAAATGCATGAAACAGAAATTGAACCACACGAAAACTCCTCTGTTTCGCCCGATGAGGTTCCACAATCAGCTTGCGGAACAAACCTAGAACCAAGAAAGAGCTCTGGTCCAATAGAGATTAGAAGCTTAGACCAGATATTTGAAACCTCTGTGGATGGCTCAGAGGGTGATGATGAATATGGGGATGTGGATGCTGTTTGTATGAAGCTGGACTCAGACGGACTCGTCTACTGGGCAGAACCCATCCAAGTATCCACTCCATCCCCTATACTGGAGGATTCTAGGAGCTTTGAAGCCTCAGAAAGATTCTCTGAGATGCCTACCTCACCTGTAGACCTCACTATTCTGGACATACCTACAGACAAAGTTACACAGCCGCCACTCTCCTCTTCCATGACACTGGACTCTGCCCACACTTCAACACCAGTCACTGCTCTACAAGACAACCAAAGTGCCTTCTTAGACACAGCGTCCTCCATTGTTCCAGATAATGTCCCATCAGTCCCCTCCGCAGACAACCTCAATGGCCTGGGTAGTTTCAGATCAAGTCGATCCGTCTCTGTCCAGATGCCTTCATGTCAATCCTTGCATTCTGTGTCCAATATCATCCACAGAAAGGATGTCCCAATCGCCACTGAGCCCAAACCCGCCCTGCTCCCCAGAATTCTCGTTTTGGACACATCCACACCGCTCCGAGCTGTCCAGTCCTGGACAGACCCCCAGCTTCAACGGAATGAGCTGAGCCCAAAGGTGTCATCCTCGGGCAGTCAAGGAACGGCTGGTAAGATGGTTGGCTCAGAAATGACAAAAAGGTCTGGGGGTATCTCTTCCTCAACCCCGTCCTTACCATTGCTGTCCAGTAGCTGGCAGTCCCAAGACAACAATCTCCCTGGGTCAGCCAGAAGTTTACAGACAAAGTCAGTCTCTCTGGATACTGGGCTGTGGCCTGATGAGGAGGATGAGGAGGCCGAGCGTCTGGGAGATGAAGACTTGGATAAGCAGTGGGACGGAGCCTTACTGAACAGCATGACATGCTGCTGCTCCTGCGAGCCTCGCTGTGCCTGCTGTATTCAGGACGGATGCAGCAAAACGGCCACTTTTGGAAAGTTCCCTGTGAGTAACACTTCACTGGAAGATGGACTAGCACTGCTGTTGTATTTTTAGCTAACAGAACAGACACTTTAAAAAATATCTGTCTCAAATGTTGACTTTATTCTTTAGGTTTTGACTCTTTTGTGGCACACATAGATGTGGCTATGTTTGTCTGCAGCTAGGTGTGTGTGTGTGTGTGTGTGTGTGTGTGTGTGTGTGTGTGTGTGTGTGTGTGTGTGTGTGTGTGTGTGTGTGTGTGTGGAATCTGTATGCATCATTGTCTACCCTAACTCTATGGCACGTGTTTTATTCTATCTATCTCTTTCTGCTTCCATCGTGGATTTAACCTGTGGCTCTTTGATACTTGTGCAGCACGTTGGTCAAACCCAAGTTGTTTTTGTCCTATATAAACAAACCAGGGGGGCATGGTGGCGCAGTGGTTGGCACGGTCGCATCACAGCCAGAAGGTCCTGGGTTCGAGCCCCGGGGTAGTCCAACCTTGGGGGTCGTCCCGGGTTGTCTGCATGGGTTTCCTCGGGGGGCTCCAGTTTCCCCCTACAGTCCAAATACATGTAGGCCAGGTGAATCGGCTCTACTAAATTGTCCCTAGGTGTGAATGTGGGTGTGTGGGTGTGTGTGATGGCCTGGCGGCCTGTCCAGGGTGTCTCCCCGCCTGCCGCCCAGTGACTGCTGGGATAGGCTCCAGCATCCCCGCGACCCTGAGAGCAGGATGAGTGGTTTGGACTGGGTTTGTGTGTTTTACTGTAAGCCACTGAGCATCTCCAGATAGAGGGGGTTGATTTAGTTGTTCCCACGTTGTTAATACCTGATTTATTTATGCACACTACACAAGGAGAGAAAGCTCATCAACAGGTCTCCTGCCAGGAGTTTTCCAGGTGGTCTGGTGATCTGAACCAGCTCCCAGTCCCACTTGTGAGGGTTCAGTCTAATCCCTTTGGGTCATAAGTGAGATTTTCTCACCTTTTTAAGGAAGAGGGCCCGATCTGGTCACATTTTGCAGGTATTCACGGTTGATTTCATGGCCTCTAAGACAGCCCCCGGGGGTAGGAACACCAGTCTCATGTTTAGTGAAGGGGTTAAGACTAGAAAAAATCTTTTAGCGATAGACAAGAGGCCATTTAAAACCTGATATGTACATTTTTGAAGGTCAGATATATCCAACAATGTGAGAACACAGAGGTAATCATCATCACCATCATCTGCCCGGCCATGTTGAAACCCTGTTGAAATATCACAGGAAAGTGGAACTGGTTCATTGGAGCTCAGTTGAACCAGTTCAGATGATTAAATGACCCCATGTCACGAGTCCTTCTTTAACAAAATAAGATTAGAAACGATGAATGAGTCATGAGGCACTCATTTCCTCTTCTTTTTGAAATCAAAATAATATTTGTTGTTTTGCTACCATAGTTGGCAGCCAGTTTTAAAGGTGGTGCATTTTTACGCCGGGCTGAGATTTGCATACGAATGCCTTATTTGCATGTGTGAAGCTCTCGTCATTTTGTTTGCTGCTGCTTTTTCACTCCTCAGCTTTTAATTCCAGCTCGGCCTGGTGAAAATGTAAATTACCACTTGTTTGTTGTCAGGTCAGTTCTGCAGTCATGTGAGTGAATATGGGCCTGATGAATGCTGAGAATGGCAGAGGCCTCATTTACTGAAACATTTATAAACACAAAGAGATGCAGTCAATGTGTCTCTATTTCAGTAGATATATTTCAGCAGTCATACATTCTTAAAAAAACCCATATTGCTTGAAATAACTCATGCATTGTCTGTGAAATATACAGTGTTATCATCTGGCAAGTGAGGAAACAGTTTGTGCTGTCACTCGTGACACGACTAGTTTGTGGATGACACTCATGTGACATGACTAGTTTGTGGATGACATCATGTGACACGACTAGTTTGCGGATGACACTTGTGACACGACTAGTTTGTTGATGACATTATGTGACACGACCAGTTTGTGGATGACATCATGTGACACGACTAGTTTGCGGATGACACTCATGTGACACGACTAGTTTGAGGATGACATCATGTGACATGACTAGGTTGCAGATGACACTCATGTGACACGACTAGTTTGTGGATGACACTCATGTGACATGACTAGTTTGTGGATGACATCATGTGACACGACTAGTTTGCGGATGACACTTGTGACATGACTAGTTTGAGGATGACATCATGTGACACGACTAGGTTGCAGATGACACTCATGTGACACGACTAGTTTGTTGATGACATTATGTGACACGACCAGTTTGTGGATGACATCATGTGACACGACTAGTTTGCGGATGACACTCATGTAACACGACTAGTTTGAGGATGACATCATGTGACATGACTAGGTTGCAGATGACACTCATGTGACACGACTAGTTTGTTGATGACATTATGTGACACGACTAGTTTGTGGATGACACTCATGTGACACGACTAGTTTGAGGATGACATCATGTGACATGACTAGGTTGCAGATGACATTATGTGACACGATTAGTTTGTGGATGACACTCATGTGACACAACTAAATTGTGGATGACATTCATGTGACACAACTAGTTTGTGGATGACACTCGTGTGACACGACTAGTTTGCGGATGACACTCATGTGACACAACTAGTTTGTGGATGACACTCATGTGACACAACTAGTTTGTTGATGACATGTGACACGACTAGTTGGGGATGACATCATGTGACACGACTAGTTTGCGGATGACACTCATGTGACACAACTAGTTTGTGGATGACACTCATGTGACGTGGCTAGTTTGCAGATGACATTCATGTGACACGACTAGTTTGTGGGTGACATCATGTGACACAACTAGTTTGTGGATGACATCATGTGACACGACTAGTTTGTGGATGACATCATGTGACACGACTAGTTTGTTGATGACACTCGTGACATGACTAGTTTGCGGATGACACTCATGTGACATGACTAGTTTGAGGATGACACTCATGTGACACGACTAGTTTGCAGATTACACTCATGTGACACGACTAGTTTGTGGATAACACTCATGTGACACGACTAGCTTGTTGATGACATAATGTGACTCGACTATGACACTCGTGACGCGACTAGTTTGCGGATGACACTCGTGACACGACTAGTTTGAGGATGACACTCATGTGACACGACTAGTTTGCGGATTACACTCATGTGACACGACTAGCTTGTTGATGACATAATGTGACTCGACTAGTTTGTGGATGACACTAATGTGACACAACTAGTTTTTGGATGACACTCATATGACATGACTAGTTTTTTGATGACATCATGTGACTCGACTAGTTAGTTGATGATATCATGTGACACGAGTAGTTTGTTGGTGACATCATGTGACACGACTCGTTTGATGATGACATCATGTGACTCGACTAGTTAGTTGATGACATCATGTGACTCGACCAGTTTGTTGATGACATCATGTATTCATTCCTGTCTTGCCTGCAGTATTCTCTGGGGGAGCTCGAGGGGATGATGCGCTGTCTGAAGCAGTTCCGCTCAGTACTGACGGACATTGAGGAGCAAGTGTCCGAGGAGCAGGCATCAGTTTATAATGCCTTGACTGTCACTGACAGGTACTCCGACCACGTCACACAGTGGATTATTAATGCTATTGCACCATACTTTATAAACAGGAGGTGGATAGATGTATACTAGAAGGAAATATGGATAGATATTGAAGCACTTTTTTGAAAGGAAGGAAAATACCATTATGACACATACTCAAACAAACACACACAGATGCATGCATATGTGTACAACCACCAACACCCACACAAACACACACACACACACGAACACACAAGACAATTATTCCCCAATTTCTAGATAGGTAATGAGAGTGACATTGCAACTTATTTGTGTAGTGCTTACAAATAGATATACAAGACACAGACAATGAATAGGACTCAGCTGCTCTGTGTTTCTTACATCCTCACCTTCTCAGCTGCTCTGTGTTTCTTACATTCTCATCTTCTCAGCTGCTCTGTGTTTCTTACATTCTCATCTTCTCAGCTGCTCTGTGTTTCTTACATCCTCATCTTATCAGCTGCTGTGTTTCTTACATCCTCATCTTCTCAGCTGCTCTGTGTTTCTTACATCCTCATCTTCTCAGCTGCTCTGTGTTTCTTACATCCTCATCTTCTCAGCTGCTCTGTGTTTCTTACATCCTCATATTCTCAGCTGCTCTGTGTTTCTTACATTCTCATCTTCTCAGCTGCTCTGTGTTTCTTACATCCTCATCTTATCAGCTGCTGTGTTTCTTACATCCTCATCTTCTCAGCTGCTGTGTTTCTTACATCCTCATCTTCTCAGCTGCTGTGTTTCTTACATCCTCATCTTCTCAGCTGCTCTGTTTCTTACATCCTCATCTTCTCAGCTGCTCTGTGTTTCTTACATCCTCATCTTCTCAGCTGCTGTGTTTCTTACATCCTCATCTTCTCAGCTGCTCTGTTTCTTACATCCTCATCTTCTCAGCTGCTCTGTGTTTCTTACATCCTCATCTTCTCAGCTGCTCTGTGTTTCTTACATCCTCATCTTCTCAGCTGCTCTGTGTTTCATAAATCCTCATCTTCTCAGCTGCTCTGTGTTTCTTACATCCTCATCTTCTCAGCTGCTCTGTGTTTCTTACATCCTCATCTTCTCAGCTTCTGTGTTTCTTACATCCTCATCTTCTCAGCTGCTCTGTGTTTCTTACATCCTCATCTTCTCAGCTGCTCTTTGTTACTTACATCCTCATCTTCTCAGCTGCTCTGTGTTTCTTACATCCTCACCTTCTCAGCTGCTCTGTGTTTCTTACATCCTCATCTTCTCAGCTGCTCTGTGTTTCTTACATCCTCATCTTCTCAGCTGCTCTGTGTTTCTTACATCCTCATCTTCTCAGCTGCTGTTTCTTACATTCTCATGTTCTCAGCTGCTCTGTGTTTCTTACGTCCTCGTCTTCTCAGCTGCTGTGTTTCTTACATTCTCATCTTCTCAGCTGCTGTGTTTCTTACATCCTCATCTTCTCAGCTGCTGTGTTTCTTACATCCTCATCTTCTCAGCTGCTCTGTTTCTTACATCCTCATCTTCTCAGCTGCTCTGTGTTTCTTACATCCTCATCTTCTCAGCTGCTCTGTGTTTCTTACATCCTCATCTTCTCAGCTGCTCTGTGTTTCTTACGTCCTCGTCTTCTCAGCTGCTGTGTTTCTTACATTCTCATCTTCTCAGCTGCTGTGTTTCTTACATCCTCATCTTCTCAGCTGCTCTGTGTTTCTTACATCCTCATCTTCTCAGCTGCTCTGTGTTTCTTACATCCTCATCTTCTCAGCTGCTCTGTGTTTCATAAATCCTCATCTTCTCAGCTGCTCTGTGTTTCTTACATCCTCATCTTCTCAGCTGCTCTTAGTTACTTACATCCTCATCTTCTCAGCTTCTGTGTTTCTTACATCCTCATCTTCTCAGCTGCTCTGTGTTTCTTACATCCTCATCTTCTCAGCTGCTCTTTGTTACTTACATCCTCATCTTCTCAGCTGCTCTGTGTTTCTTACATCCTCACCTTCTCAGCTGCTCTGTGTTTCTTACATCCTCATCTTCTCAGCTGCTCTGTGTTTCTTACATCCTCATCTTCTCAGCTGCTCTGTGTTTCTTACATCCTCATCTTCTCAGCTGCTGTTTCTTACATCCTCATCTTCTCAGCTGCTCTTAGTTACTTACATCCTCATCTTCTCAGCTGCTCTGTGTTTCTTACATTCTCATCTTCTCAGCTGCTGTGTTTCTTACATCCTCATCTTCTCAGCTGTTCTGTGTTTCTTACATCCTCATCTTCTCAGCTGCTCTGTGTTTCTTACATCCTCATCTTCCCAGCTGCTCTGTGTTTCTTACATCCTCACCTTCTCAGCTGCTCTGTGTTTCTTACATCCTCATCTTCTCAGCTGTTCTGTGTTTCGTACATCCTCATCTTCTCAGCTGCTCTGTGTTTCTTACATCCTCATCTTCTCAGCTGCTCTGTGTTTCTTACATCCTCATCTTCTCAGCTGCTCTGTGTTTCTTACATCCTCATCTTCTCAGCTGCTCTGTGTTTCTTACATCCTCATCTTCTCAGCTGCTCTGTGTTTCTTACATCCTCATCTTCTCAGCTGCTCTGTGTTTCTTACATCCTCATCTTCCCAGCTGCTCTGTGTTTCTTACATCCTCACCTTCTCAGCTGCTCTGTGTTTCTTACATCCTCATCTTCTCAGCTGTTCTGTGTTTCTTACATCCTCATGTTCTCAGCTGCTCTGTGTTTCTTACATCCTCATCTTCTCAGCTGCTCTGTGTTTCTTACATCCTCATCTTCTCAGCTGCTCTGTGTTTCTTACATCCTCATCTTCTCAGCTGCTCTGTGTTTCTTACATCCTCATCTTCTCAGCTGCTCTGTGTTTCTTACATCCTCATCTTCTCAGCTGCTCTGTGTTTCTTACATCCTCATCTTCTCAGCTGCTCTGTGTTTCTTACATCCTCATCTTCTCAGCTGCTCTGTGTTTCCTACATCCTCATGTTCTCAGCTGCTCTGTTTTTCTTACATCCTCATGTTCTCAGCTGCTCTGTTTCTTACATCCTCATCTTCTCAGCTGCTCTGTGTTTCTTACATCCTCATCTTCTCAGCTGCTCTGTGTTTCTTACATCCTCATGTTCTCAGCTGCTCTGTGTTTCTTACATCCTCATCTTCTCAGCTGCTCTGTGTTTCTTACATCCTCATCTTCTCAGCTGCTCTGTGTTTCTTACATCCTCATGTTCTCAGCTGCTCTGTGTTTCTTACATCCTCATCTTCTCAGCTGCTCTGTGTTTCTTACATTCTCGTCTTCTCAGCTGCTGTGTGTTTCTTACATCCTCATCTTCCCAGCTGCTCTGTGTTTCTTACATCCTCATCTTCTCAGCCGCTCTGTGTTTCTTACATCCTCATCTTCTCAGCCGCTCTGTGTTTCTTACATCCTCATCTTCTCAGCTGCTCTGTGTTTCTTACATCCTCATCTTCTCAGCTGCTCTGTGTTTCTTACATCCTCATCTTCTCAGCTGCTCTGTGTTTCTTACATCCTCATGTTCTCAGCTGCTCTGTGTTTCTTACATCCTCATCTTCTCAGCTGCTCTGTGTTTCTTACATTCTCATCTTCTCAGCTGCTCTGTGTTTCTTACGTCCTCGTCTTCTCAGCTGCTGTGTTTCTTACATCCTCATCTTCTCAGCTGCTCTGTGTTTCTTACATCCTCATCTTCTCAGCTGCTCTTTGTTTCTTACATCCTCATCTTCTCAGC
Organism: Lampris incognitus; assembly: GCF_029633865.1. Lineage (NCBI taxonomy): Eukaryota > Metazoa > Chordata > Actinopteri > Lampriformes > Lampridae > Lampris > Lampris incognitus. The sequence goes on along the minus strand of NC_079229.1, from coordinate 1,366,473 downwards.
TGCTCCGTGTTTCTCACATCCTCATCTTCTCAGCTGCTCTGTGTTTCTTACATCCTCATGTTCTCAGCTGCTCTGTTTCTTACATCCTCATCTTCTCAGCTGCTCTGTGTTTCTTACATCCTCATCTTTTCAGCTGCTCTTTGTTACTTACATCCTCATCTTCTCAGCTGCTCTGTGTTTCTTACATCCTCATGTTCTCAGCTGCCCTGTGTTTCTTACATTCTCGTCTTCTGAGCTGCTGTGTTTCTTACATCCTCATCTTCTCAGCCGCTCTGTGTTTCTTACATCCTCATCTTCTCAGCCGCTCTGTGTTTCTTACATCCTCATCTTCTCAGCTGCTCTGTGTTTCTTACATCCTCACCTTCTCCGCTGCTCTGTGTTTCTTACATCCTCATCTTCTCAGCCGCTCTGTGTTTCTTACATCCTCATATTCTCAGCTGCTCTGTGTTTTTTACATCCTCATCTTCTCAGCTGCTCCATGTTTCTCACATCCTCATCTTCTCAGCTGCTCTGTGTTTCTTATATTCTCATCTTCTCAGCTGCTCTGTGTTTCTTACATCCTCATCTTCTCAGCTGCTCTGTGTTTCTTACATCCTCATCTTCTCAGCTGCTCTGTGTTTCTTACATCCTCATCTTCTCAGCTGCTCTGTGTTTCTTACATCCTCATCTTCTCAGCTGCTCTGTGTTTCTTACATCCTCATCTTCTCAGCCGCTCTGTGTTTCTTACATCCTCATCTTCTCAGCCGCTCTGTGTTTCTTACATCCTCATCTTCTCAGCTGCTCTGTGTTTCTTACATCCTCATCTTCTCAGCTGCTCTGTGTTTCTTACATCCTCACCTTCTCAGCTGCTCTGTGTTTCTTACATCCTCATCTTCTCAGCCGCTCTGTGTTTCTTACATCCTCATCTTCTCAGCTGCTCTGTGTTTTTTACATCCTCATCTTCTCAGCTGCTCCGTGTTTCTCACATCCTCATCTTCTCAGCTGCTCTGTGTTTCTTATATTCTCATCTTCTCAGCTGCTCTGTGTTTCTTACATCCTCATCTTCTCAGCTGCTCTGTGTTTCTTAACCCGTGAGTTGACACGATTATGTCACAATGTTCTGTGAATTTTAGAAACTGACAAATGGTACGATGTACTTTACATGTGTGTGTGTGTGTGTGTGTGTGTGTGTGTGTGTGTGTGTGTGTGTGTGTGTGTGTGTGTGTGTGCGTGTGTGGGTTTGTGTGTGTAGGGAGGAGCTTCAAGAAATAGCTGAGTTGAGGAGAGCAGTGAAGCAGGAGGCTGGAGAACTGGAGCTGCAGCTTAATGAACTGGCCCACCACTACGATGACAGCTTGAAAATGGTAGTGTACACACACACACACACACACATGCTCAAGTTAATACCCCTGTCTGTGCCCCTGAGCAAGGCAGTGGGGAAAGAACTGGAGTTGGTGCACGGGCGCAGCATGAAGGCAGCGGCCCACTGCTGCTAGCTACACACGTCACAGCTAGGATGGCTTCATTTGCAGTAACTGAATTTCCCCATGGAGATTAATAACGCAACCTTAATAGTAACTTCACACAAACACACACAAACACGCACAAGTAGCGGGGTGGGGGGGGGGGGGTTCTCTGCCTGTTAGACACCACAATGAGCTGTGCTCCTGCTGGGTAACATGAATATATTTTAACATATGTAACATGCTCGTGCTTGGTAGAAATTAATATATTTTAATATATATAACATGCTCGTGCTTGGTAGAAATTAATATATTTTAATATATATAACATGCTCGTGCTTGGTAGAAATTAATATATTTTAATATATACAACATGCTCGTGCTTGGTAGAAATTAATATATTTTAATATATATAACATGCTCGTGCTTGGTAGAAATTAATATATTTTAATATATATAACATGCTTGTGCTTGGTAGAAATTAATATATTTTAATATATATAACATGCTCGTGCTTGGTAGAAATTAATATATTTTAATATATACAACATGCTCGTGCTTGGTAGAAATTAATATATTTTAATATATATAACATGCTCGTGCTTGGTAGAAATTAATATATTTTAATATATATAACATGCTTGTGCTTGGTAGAAATTAATATATTTTAATATATACAACATGCTCGTGCTTGGTAGAAATTTATATATTTTAATATATATAACCCGCTCGTGCTTGGTGAAAAGGAATACATTTTAATATATATGACATGCTCGTGCTTGGTGAAAATTAACATATTTAAATAAATACAACATGCTCGTGCTTGGTAAAATTAATATATTTTAATATATATAACATGCTAGTGCTTGGTAGTAATTAATATATTTTAATATATATAACATGCTCGTGCTTGGTAGAAATGCATATATTTTAATATATATAACATGCTCGTGCTTGGTAAAAATGAATATATTTTAATATATACAACATGCTCGTGCTTGGTAGAAATCAATATATTTTAATATATACAACATGTTCGTGCTTGGTAAAAATGAATATATTTTAATATATATAACATGCTTGTGCTTGGTTAAAATGAATATATTTTAATATACACAACATGCTCGTGCTCGTTGAAATGAATATATTTTAATATATATATATAACATGCTCGTGCTTGTTGAAATGAATATATAGCATGCTTGCGCTTGGTGAAAATTAATGGTTAGTGGAGCAGAAGGAGAGCATAATCAGCACACAAACCATCAGCGAATGAATGAAGCAACAAGCGAAGGTGACTTTAACAAATATATCTGTATGCAGTGATTTTATTTTTTGTTTTTATTATTTTTATTATTATTATTATTGTAATCCCCAGTGGAGGCTATGATATCCAAAATGTCTCCATTTTGTACTGCCTCTCCTTTTTTTCTTGGCCAGCTCACCCAGTCCAACTGATCTTTTCCTGATCTTTTCCTCCCTGGCAGAAGATCCACAGGCTGCTGGATGAGCAGTCCCTCCTCCGGTCTCAGCTCCGACTTCTGCCGTCTAAAGCTGATCCGTCTTCACACCACATCAGCTCCACCAAGAGCGTAGCCACCCAGTGCTGCCTGCTGCCCTGGCTTCCTCTATCTGAGCCGACGAGGAGCCCGCTGCCTGGCTCGGAGGGAGGCTGTCAGAGGCTGAGCTCTTCTCCCACCAAGTCAGACAAGACCGACTTCATGGGCTTTCTGCAGAGAGTAAGAAACTGTGTTTGACACACAGATGATGCACATAAACTACTTGCCCCCAGATGAGACATGGTCATTACATCATCCACTGCGGCCCCATTTGGCAAGAATTATTTCTGATATTGTATTTCCTTGATTATAAATATGAGATAAATTTGTGAAACACATTGTGTAAGATCACCGTGTATTATGTGTGCTTTTTTTTCTTTGTAGATTTAGAGAAAGCATACGACAGGGTGCCGAGAGAGGAGGTGTGGTATTGTATGAGGAAGTCAGGAGTTGCAGAGAAGTATGTAGGAGTGGTGCAGGATATGTATGAGGGAAGTGTGACAGTGGTGAGGTGTGTGGTTGGAATGACAGATGGGTTCAAGGTGGAGGTGGGATTACATCAAGGATCGGCTCTGAGCCCTTTCTTGTTTGCAGTGGTGATGGACAGGTTGACGGACAAGATCAGGCAGGAGTCTCCATGGATGATGATGTTCACGGATGACATTGTGATCTATTGCGAGAGTAGGGTGCAGGTGGAGGAGAGCCTGGAGAGGTGGAGGTATGCACTGAAGAGAAGAGGAATGAAAGTCAGTAGGAGCAGTTTGTGACAAACCTTTTTTCGTTAAAAGCATTTGTGTGACTTAAAGGTACAATACATAAGTATACCTACTTACAGAGTAACTAAACCCTACACCATTTTAGTTAGTTTGCTGTCATTTACAGGTTAAAAGCACATAAAGGTTAAAACATGGCAGGCTGGTCTTGGAACTCTGTGATGATGGGGGTCAGCCCTATGTTCGCTCAGCCCTGTGGGTGAGCTACCGGTTAAGGCTGGGTAAATGTAAGCTTGTGGTTGCGTGCCAGCCATATTTTCTGCTTAAACATGTCACAACAGCATAGAACTGTTTAAAAAATGAGTACAACATCTTTTTAAAAAGGATTACAAGTAATACCTCATGTACCAGAGCCAATGCGACACAAAAATGCAACCTTGTGTTTGTTTTTTTTTTCATTTGAAATAAATCAATCACATCAATGTGGATCCATGAGCCTCTAGGTACTTAATTCAGTACCAGTTAATGTAGTTAGTTAATTCAGTACCAGTTAATATAGTTAGTTAATTCAGTAGCAGTTGATATATTTAGTTAATTCAGTAGCAGTTAATATAGTTAGTTAATTCAGTAGCAGTTGATATATTTAGTTAATTCAGTACCAGTTAATATAGTTAGTTAATTCAGTAGCAGTTGATATATTTAGTTAATTCAGTAGCAGTTGATATAGTTAGTTAATTCAGTAGCAGTTGATATATTTAGTTAATTCAGTACCAGTTGATATATTTAGTTAATTCAGTACCAGTTGATATATTTAGTTAATTCAGTACCAGTTGATATATTTAGTTAATTCAGTACCAGTTGATATATTTAGTTAATCCAGTACCAGTTGATATATTTAGTTAATTCAGTAGCAGTTGATATATTTAGTTAATTCAGTACCAGTTAATATAGTTAGTTAATTCAGTAGCAGTTGATATATTTAGTTAATTCAGTAGCAGTTGATATAGTTAGTTAATTCAGTAGCAGTTGATATATTTAGTTAATTCAGTACCAGTTGATATATTTAGTTAATTCAGTAGCAGTTGATAGTTAGTTAATTCAGTAGCAGTTGATATAGTTAGTTAATTCAGTAGCAGTTGATATATTTAGTTAATTCAGTACCAGTTGATATAGTTAGTTAATTCAGTAGCAGTTGATATAGTTAGTTAATACAGTACCAGTTGATATATTTAGTTAATTCAGTACCAGTTGATATAGTTAGTTAATTCAGTAGCAGTTGATATATTTAGTTAATTCAGTAGCAGTTGATATAGTTAGTTAATACAGTACCAGTTGATATATTTAGTTAATTCAGTAGCAGTTGATATATTTAGGCAATTCCGTACCAGTTGATATATACTGCTCAAAAAAATAAAGGGAACACCTAAAAACACAATATAGACCTCGATGAATGAAATATTTCAGCTGAAAATCTTTATTTATTAGACAGAGGAATGTGTTTAGAGCAAAATAACCTAAGAATGATCAATGGAAATCAAAATCCTTAGCCCATTAAGGTCTGGATTCAGAATCATACTCAAAATCAAAGTGGAAAATGAGAACATAGGCTGATCCAACTTCTGTGGAAATTCTTCAAGACGATTCAAAATGAGGCTCAGTAGTGTGTGTGGCCTCCACGTGCCTGTATGCACTCCCTACAACGTCTGGGCATGCTCCTGATGAGACGACGGATGGTCTCCTGAGGGATCTCCTCCCAGACCTGGATCAGGGCATCGGTCAACTCCTGGACAGTCTGTGGTGCGACATGGCGTTGGCGGATGGTACGAGACATGATGTCCCAGAGGTGCTCGACTGGATTCAGGTCTGGGGAACGTGCAGGCCAGTCCATAGCATCAATGCCCTCGACATACAGGAACTGCTGACACACTCTGGCCACATGAGGACGAGCATTGTCATGCATGAGCAGGAACCCAGGGCCCACTGCACCAGCATATGGTCTGACAAGGGGTCTGAGGATCTCATCCCGGTACCTAATGGCAGTCATGGTACCTCTGGCTAGCACGTAGAGGTCTGTGCGGCCCTCCAAGGATATGCCTCCCCAGACCATCACTGACCCACCACCAAACCGGTCATGCTGGAGGACGTTGCAGGCAGCAGAACGTTCTCTACAGCGTCTCCAGACTCTCTCACGTCTGTCACATGTGTTCAGTGTGAACCTGCTCTCATCTGTGAAGAGCACAGGGCGCCAATGGCCAACCTGCCAACCAAGATGTTCTCTGGCAAAGGTCAATCGGGCTGCACGGTGTTGGGCTGTGAGCACAGGCCCCAATTGTGGACGTCGGGCCCTCATACCATCCTCATGCATTCTGTTTCTCACTGTTTGAGCAGAAACCTGCACATTAGTGGCCTGTTGAAGGTCGTTTTGGAGGGCTCCGGCAGTGCTCCTCCTGTTCCTCCTTGCACAAAGGACCAGATAGCGGTCCTGCTGCGGGGTTGTTGTCCTGCTGCGGCCCCCTCCACGTCTCCTGGTGTACTGGCCTGTCTCCTGGTACCTCCTCCATGCTCTGGACACTGTGCTGGGAGACACATCAAATCTTCTTGCCACAGCACGCATTGATGTGCCATCCTGGATGAGCTGCACTACCTGAGCAACTTCTGTAGGTTGCAGATACCGCCTCATGCCACCTCTAGTGGTGAGGGCACTAGTACAATGAGAAACTAACCAAAGATCGGCCAGAAAAGAGGAGGACAGGCAAATGGTCTGTGGCCACCACCTGCAAATCCATTCCTTTTATAGGGGTTGTCTTGCAAATTGTCTAATTTCCACCAGGTGGAAATTAGACAATTTACCAACAGGTGAAATTGATTCACAAATCAGTGTTGCTTCCTAACTGGACAGGTTGATATCTCAAAAGTGTGACTGACTTGGAGCTACATTGCATTGCTTATGTGTTCCCTTTATTTTTTTGAGCAGTGTATTAATGCAGGTGCAAGAGAAACATCTACCTTCACAATGACAACTTTTAGACAGCCAGAGATGGGGGGGGGTCAGAGAGAGAGAGAGAAAGAGAGTGGAAGGGGAGAGGTGAGGAGTGTTGGATGGGGGGAGGATGTGCTGACTGGGGGGGGGGAGGGCAACGGAGGAGAGAGGGAATATAAAGCAGACGGACAGAGAATGATGGAAACACATGAATCAAGGGAGGGTGGCATGGGAGGTGGAGAGAGAGAGGGAGGTGGAGAGAGAGAGGGAGGGGGGGGGAGAGACTGGAGGAGACCGGAGGAGTGGCAGAGAGACAGACTGATCAACTGCCTTTAGCTTGGAAGTGGGGAGGGCCCTGTAGAACACTACAGGGAGGAGAGTGAGAGAGACAGGGGGAGGTGTACATCCTCTCTCTCTCTCTCTCTCTCTCTCTCCCCCCCTCTCTGTCTCTCTCTCTCTCTCTCTCTCTCTCTCCCCCCCCTCTCTGTCTCTCTCTCTCTCTCTCTCTCTCTCTCTCTCTCTCTCCCCCTCTCTCTCTCTTTCTCCTCTCACATAGCTGCTCTGAGCAGCTGTGGAGAGTTTAGATAGAAAGAGAGAAAAAGAAGAGAAAACTAAAAGAGCTGAGAGAGAGAGAGAGAGAGAGAGAGCAAGAGAGAGAGAGAGTGAGAGAGAGCAAGAGATAGAGAGAGGGAGGAGGAGGAGGAGAAGAGAGAAACACCTATCAGTCCTTCTCAAAGAACCCACAGTGGCCTTAGAGGATGCAGAGCAGGGAGGAGGAGGAGGAGGCAGGGAGGTGTTCCTCCTGAACAAGGCAGCCTCGTCACTCGGCTAACCTGCACAACTCTGCCAGCCTCCACCAGCACCATAGTAATAACAGCACAGGTGGTGGAGGGGGACCAGTCCCTGGTTTCACTCCCACAGGGCTAGCCACTCCTGGGAGAGAGACCCCCCCCACCCCCACCCCCACCCCCCGGATATCTGCTCGGAGAAGAGGAGAGAGAAGAGAGGACTTTTGTATCAGGAGCTAAAAATGACGGAACCCACGTCCAGGAAGCAGGGATTTAAGAAGTGTCGGAGCGCCACATTCAGCATCGACGGCTTCAGCTTCACCATAGGTAACAAGACTGTGTGTGTGTGTGTGTGTGCGTGTGTGTGTGTTTGTGTGTGTGAGTGCGTGCGTGTGTGTGTGTGTGTGTGTGTGTGTGTTATTTGCTGCTGTGTGTGTGTGAACAGATGGTGCTCTTTGCTCCTGTTTTATGATATTTGAAGGGTTTCTCTCAGCTCTGTCTCCATCCTTCAGTCTCTAGCACCGCTGTGATCTGGTCTGCACCTTCATCACACCAGTCTGCACCTTCATCACACCAGTCTGCACCTTCATCACACCACATTCTGCACCTTCATCACACCACATTCTGCACCTTCATCACACCAGTCTTCACCTTCATCACACCAGTTTCACCTTCATCACACTGCACCTTCATCACAACACAGTCTGTACCTTCATCACACCACAGTCTTCACCATCATCGCACCACAGTGTGCACCGTCATCACACCAGTCTGCACCTTCATCACACCAGTCTGCACCTTCATCACACCAGTCTGCACCTTCATCACACCAGTCTGCACCTTCATCACACCAGTCTGCACCTTCATCACACCACATTCTGCACCTTCATCACACCAGTCTGCACCTTCATCACACCACAGTCTTCACCATCATCGCACCACAGTGTGCACCGTCATCACACCAGTCTGCACCTTCATCACACCAGTCTGCACCTTCATCACACCACATTCTGCACCTTCATCACACCACATTCTGCACCTTCATCACACCAGTCTTCACCTTCATCACACCAGTTTCACCTTCATCACACTGCACCTTCATCACAACACAGTCTGTACCTTCATCACACCACAGTCTTCACCATCATCGCACCACAGTGTGCACCGTCATCACACCAGTCTGCACCTTCATCACACCAGTCTGCACCTTCATCACACCAGTCTGCACCTTCATCACACCAGTCTGCACCTTCATCACACCAGTCTGCACCTTCATCACACCACATTCTGCACCTTCATCACACCAGTCTGCACCTTCATCACACCACAGTCTTCACCTTCATCACACCACAGTCTTCACCATCATCACACCATAGCATCTTTCAATGTTTTCCGGTTCAGAAGAAGATACAGTAAACAGCGCTTTGTAGTTTTTTCCAAGAGTATTTTCAGTACTTCCATAACTATGACTGATTGTGTGCGTGTTGTTTTACAGACTATTCAGTAAGAAATGGCGGGAGAGCGAGAGAGAGAGAGAGAGAGAGAGAGAGAGAGAGAGAGAGAGAGAGAGAGAGAGAGAGAGAGAGAGAGAGAGAACGCATGGCATGGAACAAGCCCACAGGTTTATTTGTGGGCTTGCTCCTGACTTGTGTCAGAAGTTCTAGTGAAGCCGGGGACATCCTGATCTGAGTTGAGGATAAAATGATGCAGGCGACAGACCAGAAGGATTACGTTTTATGTGAAAACCTGACTCTTTGTAGGAGTCCAATGATTTGCATTGTTGTGGAAATGTCCTTTTTGTCCACCTAGCACAAGATACATCTTGTTGAAGGAACGTAGATTCATAGCCAATAGTTGGCACCCATTAGCTAGCGACTATGCAGTGTCTTTGTCCACGTCTACATCTGCGTGTGATTGTGTCATCGTGTGGTTTTTATTTTGATCTTGGATTTTTCAATTAATTCATTAATTAATTAATGCGGCGCTGCCGGTGGTGCGGTCGCCTCACAGCAAGAAGGTCCTGGGTTCGAGCTCCGGGGTAGTCCAACCTTGGGGGTGGTCCTGGGTCGTCCTCTGTGGGGAGTTTGCATGTTCTCCCCGTGTCTGCGTGGGTTTCCTATGGGGGCTCCGGTTTCCTCCCACAGTCCAGAGACATGTAGGTCAGGTGACTACTAAATTGTCCCTAGGTATGAATGTGTGTGTGTGTGTGTGTGTGTGTGTGTGTCCGCTCTTGATGGCCTGGCAGCCTATCCAGGGTGTCTCTCTGCCTGCCACCCAATGACTGCTGGCATAGGCTCCTGAGAGCAGGATAAGCGGTTCGGATGATGCATGGATTTTTTTTTTTAATGGCTGAGAGAGCTGGCATTGGATCGGCTGAGAGAGCTCGGTCTGCCGCGTCCTGTGGGCCCAGGGACCACGGCACTGCTCGGTGCTGCAGCCGAGAGGAACCACTGAGGCAGTCTGGCGGTGGCCTCGCCTGGCGTCGGCTGTGCAGTGTTTTTTTCTGGGTTTGAGTCGTCGTGAGGAGCGCGGGGAGGTGTGTCAAAGGTGTCTGGCTGGGAGAGCTGGAGCGGCTGAGGGAGCTTGGTCCGCTGTGGTGGGCCCAGGGACCACGGCACTGCCTGGAGCTGTGCCCGAAGGGGAAACATCGAGGGTAGTCTGACAGGACGTGGAAGTGGGTCAAGCTAAGCTAACTGTTAGCTCTTGCAGGTCGGCAGTTTCAACAGTCATCCTGGCTGGCGTTCGCTCTCTGGACGGTGGAGGTCTTGGACTGTGTTGTACTGGGTGGACTGTGTTGTTAACTGTGTTGTACTGGGAGGACTCTGTTGTACTGGGTGGACTGTGTTGCACTGGGAGGACTGTGTTGCACTGGGAGGACTGTGTTGCACTGGGAGGACTGTGTTGCTCTGGGTGGACTGTGTTGCTCTGGGTGGACTGTGTTGTACTGGGAGGACTGTGTTGCTCTGGGAGGACTGTGTTGCTCTGGGTGGACTGTGTTGCTCTGGGTGGACTGTGTTGTACTGGGAGGACTGTGTTGTTGGCTGCTGTTTTCTCTGTTTTTACATGTGTTTGGTGGTGGAGTTTTTGGGTGGTTTTGTCTTTTGTATTGCCATGCTGCGGGCCGGGTGAGACACTGCAGTTCTGTGGGCCGGGTGAGACACTGCAGTTCTGTGGGCCGGGTGAGACACTGCAGTTCTGTGGGCTGGGTGAGACACTACACTGCTGCGGGCCGGGTGAGACACTGCAGTTCTGTGGGCCGGGTGAGACACTGCAGTTCTGTGGGCCGGGTGAGACACTGCAGTTCTGTGGGCTGGGTGAGACACTGCAGTTCTGTGGGCCGGGTGAGACACTGCAGTTCTGTGGGCCGGGTGAGACACTGCAGTTCTGTGGGCTGGGTGAGACACTGCAGTTCTGTGGGCCGGGTGAGACACTACACTGCTGCGGGCCGGGTGAGACACTGCAGTTCTGTGGGCCGGGTGAGACACTACACTGCTGCGGGCCGGGTGAGACACTGCAGTTCTGTGGGCCGGGTGAGACACTGCAGTTCTGTGGGCCGGGTGAGACACTGCAGTTCTGTGGGCTGGGTGAGACACTGCAGTTCTGTGGGCCGGGTGAGACACTACACTGCTGCGGGCCGGGTGAGACACTGCAGTTCTGTGGGCCGGGTGAGACACTACACTGCTTGCGGGCCGGGTGAGACACTGCAGTTCTGTGGGCTGGGTGAGACACTGCAGTTCTGTGGGCCGGGTGAGACACTGCAGTTCTGTGGGCTGGGTGAGACACTGCAGTTCTGTGGGCCGGGTGAGACACTACACTGCTGCGGGCCGGGTGAGACACTGCAGTTCTGTGGGCCGGGTGAGACACTACACTGCTTGCGGGCCGGGTGAGACACTGCAGTTCTGTGGGCTGGGTGAGACACTGCAGTTCTGTGGGCCGGGTGAGACACTGCAGTTCTGTGGGCTGGGTGAGACACTGCAGTTCTGTGGGCCGGGTGAGACACTACAGTTCTGTGGGCCGGGTGAGACACTGCAGTTCTGTGGGCCGGGTGAGACACTGCAGTTCTGTGGGCTGGGTGAGACACTGCAGTTCTGTGGGCCGGGTGAGACACTGCAGTTCTGTGGGCCGGGTGAGACACTGCAGTTCTGTGGGCTGGGTGAGACACTGCAGTTCTGTGGGCCGGGTGAGACACTACACTGCTGCGGGCCGGGTGAGACACTGCAGTTCTGTGGGCCGGGTGAGACACTACACTGCTGCGGGCCGGGTGAGACACTGCAGTTCTGTGGGCCGGGTGAGACACTGCAGTTCTGTGGGCCGGGTGAGACACTGCAGTTCTGTGGGCTGGGTGAGACACTGCAGTTCTGTGGGCCGGGTGAGACACTACACTGCTGCGGGCCGGGTGAGACACTGCAGTTCTGTGGGCCGGGTGAGACACTACACTGCTTGCGGGCCGGGTGAGACACTGCAGTTCTGTGGGCTGGGTGAGACACTGCAGTTCTGTGGGCCGGGTGAGACACTGCAGTTCTGTGGGCTGGGTGAGACACTGCAGTTCTGTGGGCCGGGTGAGACACTACACTGCTGCGGGCCGGGTGAGACACTGCAGTTCTGTGGGCCGGGTGAGACACTACACTGCTTGCGGGCCGGGTGAGACACTGCAGTTCTGTGGGCTGGGTGAGACACTGCAGTTCTGTGGGCCGGGTGAGACACTGCAGTTCTGTGGGCTGGGTGAGACACTGCAGTTCTGTGGGCCGGGTGAGACACTACAGTTCTGTGGGCTGGGTGAGACACTGCAGTTCTGCGGGCCGGGTGAGACACTGCAGTTCTGTGGGCCGGGTGAGACACTGCAGTTCTGTGGGCTGGGTGAGACACTGCAGTTCTGCGGGCCGGGTGAGACACTACACTGCTGCGGGCCGGGTGAGACACTGCAGTTCTGTGGGCCGGGTGAGACACTACACTGCTGCGGGCCGGGTGAGACACTGCAGTTCTGTGGGCCGGGTGAGACACTGCAGTTCTGTGGGCCGGGTGAGACACTACACTGCTGCCGGCCAGGTGAGACACTGCAGTTCTGTGGGCCGGGTGAGACACTGCAGTTCTGTGGGCCGGGTGAGACACTGCAGTTCTGCGGGCCGGGTGAGACACTGCAGTTCTGTGGGCCGGGTGAGACACTGCAGTTCTGTGGGCCGGGTGAGACACTGCAGTTCTGCGGGCCGGGTGAGACACTGCACTGCGGGCGGGCCGGGTGAGACACTGCAGTTCTGCGGGCCGGGTGAGACACTACAGTTCTGCGGGCTGGGTGAGACACTGCAGTTCTGCGGGCCGGGTGAGACACTGCACTGCGGGCGGGCCGGGTGAGACACTGCAGTTCTGCGGGCCGGGTGAGACACTGCAGTTCTGTGGGCCGGGTGAGACACTGCAGTTCTGCGGGCCGGGTGAGACACTACAGTTCTGCGGGCCGGGTGAGACACTACAGTTCTGTGGGCCGAGTGAGACACTACAGTTCTGTGGGCCGAGTGAGACACTGCAGTTCTGTGGGCCGGGTGAGACACTACAGTTCTGCGGGCCGGGTGAGACACTACAGTTCTGTGGGCCGAGTGAGACACTACAGTTCTGTGGGCCGGGTGAGACACTACAGTTCTGTGGGCCGAGTGAGACACTGCAGTTCTGTGGGCCGAGTGAGACACTACAGTTCTGTGGGCCGAGTGAGACACTGCAGTTCTGTGGGCCGAGTGAGACACTGCAGTTCTGTGGGCCGGGTGAGACACTGCAGTTCTGTGGGCCGGGTGAGACACTGCAGTTCTGTGGGCCGGGTGAGACACTACACTGCTTGCGGGCCGGGTGAGACACTGCAGTTCTGTGGGCTGGGTGAGACACTGCAGTTCTGTGGGCCGGGTGAGACACTGCAGTTCTGTGGGCTGGGTGAGACACTGCAGTTCTGTGGGCCGGGTGAGACACTGCAGTTCTGTGGGCCGGGTGAGACACTACACTGCTGCGGGCCGGGTGAGACACTGCAGTTCTGTGGGCCGGGTGAGACACTACACTGCTTGCGGGCCGGGTGAGACACTGCAGTTCTGTGGGCTGGGTGAGACACTGCAGTTCTGTGGGCCGGGTGAGACACTGCAGTTCTGTGGGCTGGGTGAGACACTGCAGTTCTGTGGGCCGGGTGAGACACTACAGTTCTGTGGGCTGGGTGAGACACTGCAGTTCTGCGGGCCGGGTGAGACACTGCAGTTCTGTGGGCCGGGTGAGACACTGCAGTTCTGTGGGCTGGGTGAGACACTGCAGTTCTGCGGGCCGGGTGAGACACTACACTGCTGCGGGCCGGGTGAGACACTGCAGTTCTGTGGGCCGGGTGAGACACTACACTGCTGCGGGCCGGGTGAGACACTGCAGTTCTGTGGGCCGGGTGAGACACTGCAGTTCTGTGGGCCGGGTGAGACACTACACTGCTGCCGGCCAGGTGAGACACTGCAGTTCTGTGGGCCGGGTGAGACACTGCAGTTCTGTGGGCCGGGTGAGACACTGCAGTTCTGCGGGCCGGGTGAGACACTGCAGTTCTGTGGGCCGGGTGAGACACTGCAGTTCTGTGGGCCGGGTGAGACACTGCAGTTCTGTGGGCCGGGTGAGACACTGCACTGCGGGCGGGCCGGGTGAGACACTGCAGTTCTGCGGGCCGGGTGAGACACTACAGTTCTGCGGGCTGGGTGAGACACTGCAGTTCTGCGGGCCGGGTGAGACACTGCACTGCGGGCGGGCCGGGTGAGACACTGCAGTTCTGCGGGCCGGGTGAGACACTGCAGTTCTGTGGGCCGGGTGAGACACTGCAGTTCTGCGGGCCGGGTGAGACACTACAGTTCTGCGGGCCGGGTGAGACACTACAGTTCTGTGGGCCGAGTGAGACACTGCAGTTCTGTGGGCCGGGTGAGACACTACAGTTCTGCGGGCCGGGTGAGACACTACAGTTCTGCGGGCCGAGTGAGACACTACAGTTCTGTGGGCCGGGTGAGACACTACAGTTCTGTGGGCCGAGTGAGACACTGCAGTTCTGTGGGCCGAGTGAGACACTACAGTTCTGTGGGCCGAGTGAGACACTACAGTTCTGTGGGCCGAGTGAGACACTGCAGTTCTGTGGGCCGGGTGAGACACTGCAGTTCTGTGGGCCGGGTGAGACACTACAGTTCTGTGGGCCGAGTGAGACACTACAGTTCTGCGGGCCGGGTGAGAAGGAGTTTAATTTCTTTTGTGTACGCACTACATGACAGGAATGAAAATACATTGCTCCTGATACGTCTCCAGTCCCGCCACACGTTTCCGTGTCCCCCGTCCTGAAAGAGGTCTCCAGTCCCGCCACACGTTTCCGTGTCCCCTGTCCTGAAAGAGGTCTCCAGTCCCGCCACACGTTTCCGTGTCCCCCGTCCTGAAAGAGGTCTCCAGTCCCGCCACACGTTTCCGTGTCCCCGTGCCCTTTCCTGGTTTCCATAAACCATCCTGCTCTGTCACGTCTGCACCCTGACCGGCTGCTAGAGGGAAATAAAACCCAGGGTGCACTGCGGCAGCGAACATGTTTGTCCTCCAACCACACCTCTCTGGATCAGGTGTTTGTCCTCCAACCACACCTCTCTGGATCAGGTGTTTGTCCTCCAACCACACCTCTCTGGATCAGGTGTTTGTCCTCCTACCACACCTCTCTGGATCAGGTGTTTGTCCTCCTACCACACCTCTCTGGATCAGGTGTTTGTCCTCCAACCACACCTCTCTGGATCAGGTGTTTGTCCTCCAACCACACCTCTCTGGATCAGGTGTTTGTCCTCCAACCACACCTCTCTGGATCAGGTGTTTGTCCTCCTACCACACCTCTCTGGATCAGGTGTGTGTTCTCCAACCACACCTCTGTTCAGATGTGTGTCCTCCAACCAGACCCCTGTTCAGATGTGTGTCCTCCAACCAGACCTCTGTTCAGATGTGTGTCCTCCAACCAGACCCCTGTTCAGATGTGTGTCCTCCAACCAGACCTCTGTTCAGATGTGTGTCCTCCAACCAGACCAAGACCTCTCTGTCCAGCTCCACACACGTGTGTTGCATAACAGCTGATGTGCTGCTCACACGTCGCTGACCAGCCGTCATACTGTCTGCTCTCTCTCTCTCACACACACACACACACACACACACAGACACACACACACACACACACACACAAATACACACACACACACACACACCTACTGTCTGTTTGTATGAATGTCAAATAAGGACAACGTGTGACAAGACAGTGGCAAGCCTTGTGTGTGTGTGTGTGTGTGTGTGTGTGTGTGTGTGTGTGTGTGTGTGTGTGTGTGTGTGTGTGTATGTGTGTGTGTGTGTGTGTGTGTGTGTGTGTGTGTGTGTGTGTGTGTGTGTGTGTGTGTGTGTGTGTGTGTGTCTGTGTGTGTGTTTGGGGTGAGTTTCTGGAGGAGTTTGACACACTTGTCTCACACTTCCCTGTTGATGATGACTCTGCACTTATCCTTCTCGGTGACTTCAGCATCCACACTGACAAGCTAGATCCTCTTCTCTCTTTCCTCTCCTCCTTTGACCTTCACCTCTCACCCTCTCCTCCTACCCACAAGGCCGGCAACCAGCTGGACCTTATCTTTACTAGACACTGTCCTATTTCCAATCTCTCTGTTACTCCCCTCCAGCTCTCTGACCACTATTTCATGTCCTACTCTCTCTCTCTCCCTCTCTTCTCCCCCCTCAGCCCCTTCCCCTACCCACATGGTTTCCACCCATAGACACCTCCGCTCTCTCTCCACCACTGATCTTTCTTCCTCTGTGACCTCTACCCTCCCTACACCTGAATCTTTCTCTCTCCTACCCCCTGACACTGCTACTGATCTTCTTCTCTCTACCCTCTCCTCTTCTCTGGACAATCTCTGACCCCTCACCTCCAGGCCTGCATGCCCAACTCCACCTGCCCCTTGGCTGTCCGACTCAGTATGTACTGACAGACGGAGCCTGAGAGTGGCAGAGCGCAAACGGAGAAAAGGCGAACTCCCAGAGGACATTCTCAACTTCCAATCTCCTCTTTCAACTTTCTCCTCCTCCCTTTCTGCTGCTAAAGCTGCCTTCTATCGCTCTAAAATCCTATCCTCTGCCTCTAATCCTAAGAAACTCTTTGAAACCTTCTCTACACTTCTTCAACCCCCACCTCCTCCTCCTACTTTCTTATTTCTCCCTGATGACTTCGCTAACTTCTTTGACAAGAAGGTAAACAACATCAGATCCTCCTTTTCTCACCACCTGGTTAGTGCTGCTTGCACTATCCCACCCTCTGCACCCTCCCTCACCTCTCCACGTCCCACCCTATCCCACCTCGCTCCCCTCTCCCCTGACGAGTTCTAAACCTCAGCACATCCAGTTGCCCCACCACATGGTCCCTTGACCCGGTCCCCCTCCCTCTTCTTCAGTCTATAGCACCTGAACTCCTTCCCTTTCTAACCCACCTCATCAACACCTCCCTCCAGGCAGGATGCTTTCCATCTGCCTTCAAGACTGCTAGAGTCAGCCCCCTTCTCAAGAAACCATCACTTAACCTCTTTGACGTCAAAAACTACAGACCAGTTTCCCTTCTACCCTTTCTATCCAAAACTCTCGAACGTGCTGTCTTTAACCAACATTTTTTGCACCGCCACCAGAACAACCTCCTGGACCCCAACCAGTCTGGGTTCAAGGTGGGTCACTCGACAGAGACAGCTCTCCTTGCAGTGACAGAATCGCTGCACTCTGCGAGAGCAAACTCTCTCTCCTCTGTTCTGATACTCCTGGACCTGTCCTGTACACAACATCCCTGGGTTCTGTTATTCGCTCGCATGACTTCTCTTACCATTGTTACGCCGGTGACACCCAGCTGATCTTGTCCTTCCCTCCCTCTGACACACAAGTAGAGACACACATTGCTGCGTGCTTGACTGACATCTTGGAGTGGATGGTGACACACCACCTGAAGCTCAATCTGGACAAGACAGAGCTGATGTTCCTCCCAGGGAAAGGTTGCCCGCACCGAGATCTGGCCATCACCATTGACAACACTGTGGTGACGCCAACTCAGTTGTGAGGAATCTGGGTGTGATCCTGGACGACCAACTGTCGTTTGCTGAAAACGTTGTATCGGTTGCTCACTCCTGCAGATATCTCCATAACATCAGGAGGATTCGCCCAAGGCAAACCGGGTGGGCGGTAACCCACCGCCATTGCCAGGCCCTGCTCCCCAGCCTGCTCGCCCTCAGAGGGTGAGGGTTCCGCCTGTCTGGCACAGGGACTATGTTACGAATGGTTAAGGGACATCTAGGGTAGGGACTGATATGTTATGTTATGTTACTTTCTCAAGGGGGGTGGGGGGAGAAAATGTTGTGTCTAGTTGGGTGGTGTTATGCCCAAGTCTGACTTGTATGGTTGAGCACTAGCAGTTACTGTGCCTTTGAGAGGGGCGGGGAGCAGTGTGATTTACGGCAAGGTGAAAAGTGTCGTGAGTTGATGTTGATTAAGTAAAAGTTGTAAATGTGGCTCTCGGTGTGGTCATTGACTGAACATAATAGGTATTTGTTCTCTACGGGGATGTTGTTGAGTTGTCTGTAATCAATGCAGAGCCGGAGCTCTCCACTCTTCTTGACAAAGAAAAAACCTGCTGCCACTGGGGAAGAAGAGGGCCGGATGAGCCCCTCGGCCAGACACTCACCGATGTAGGCCTCCATGGCTGCCTTCTCAGGAAGGGAGAGGTTGTAGAGATGACTGGCAGGGAGAGATGACACAGGAATGAGCTCGATTGCACAGTCGTATGGATGGTGAGGAGGAAGGGTACAGGCGTGCTCCTTGTTGAACACCTCATCAAGGTCGTGGTAGATGGGGGGCACTGAGGAGAGGTCAGGAGGAGAGGGACTAGGGGAGATGACCCACGAGGGAATCCGGGCTGCCCAGAGGCAGCGGGCGTGGCATGAGGTGCTCCAGCCCAGGATGCGTCCGGAGGCCCAAGAGATCTGGGGGTCATGGAGTTCCGGCCAGGGTTGTCCGAAGATGAGGGGTGCGTCGGGGGTAAGGATAATGAGGAAACGGATCTCCTCCACATGGTTCCCAGAGGTGATTAGAGTTAGGGGCAGAGTGCAATGAGTCATGGGACCCATGGGATGACCGTCCAGAGCAAAGGCAGTGATGGGGTTGTCCAGAGGGACAAGGGGAAGAGCTGCTTTGTGGGCAAAGTCCTTGTTGATAAAGCTCTAGTTGGCCCCCGAGTCGATGAAAGCTCAGACCGAGAGAGTACGCCCCTGCCAGGCGAGAGTGGAGTCAAACCTGGAGGAGTGGGTAGGAGGCTGGGGATGAGAGATTCGGCTCAGTAGGTATCCCCTGTTGACTGACGAGCCTAGTCTTTTGGGGTCCTTGAGCAGGTAGGACAGGTCTCCAGCAGATGTCCTTAAGTCCACAGTACATACATAAACCCCTAGCTCTCTGGTGTTCCCGTTCTGCCACAGAGAGGTGGGTCCAGCTGACCTGCATGGGTTCGTCCTCCGACCCAACAGCAGCAGGGGGAGACTGGGGGGGGGGACGCCGAAGTGCAGTGGAATTGGTCCCGGACGGTGAAGACCTTGTGGCCCTGTCTCTGCGACGTTCGCGGAGATGATTGTCTATGGCGATGGAGAGTGAGATGAGATGGTCGAGGTCACGGGGTGCATCGCAAGATACCAGCTCATTCTTAAGAACCTCGCTTAGTGCATTGTGGAACGCTGCCTGGAGCGCCTCGTTGTTCCACCCACTTTGCGTAGCGAGGGTCCTGAATTCCACAGCGAACACCGCCATACTGTGTGCGCCCTGTCGGAGACGTTTGGCTGTCTCCTTGCCTCAGACTGGGTGATCGAAAACTTTCATCTCCGTGGTGAAAGCCTCGTACGTGGCACAGGCAGCCGATCCCCTCTCCAGTTCAGAGCTACCCCAGGTGAGAGCGGAACCCCTCACACAGCCCACAAGTTAGGCGATGTGGGAGCAGTCAGTGGGATAGCAAAGGGGTGGTTGGTCAAACACCAGGGCGCACTGGGTCAGGAAGGCTCGACAGCCCCCCAAGTCGCCGTCAAAATGCTCCGGTGCAGTAACGAACGGCTCCCGATGGAATGAGGCCAGTAGGGGAGCGGTGCTGGGAGCTGTGGCAGCAGCTGCGACGACGGGTGGAGCGGAGGCAGCAACTGAGGGGGTGGCAGTGGTGAGAGAGAGCCCAGCGGCGGAGAGCTCCTGCATAGTCTGCTCCAACTGAGCCTGTCTGGCTGTGATAGTCTGTTGTTGCAGGGTTACCTAAGAGCGGATCTCGTCCAGAAGAGACCGGAGCTCCTGTATCTGGTCTTGCAAGGCTTGATGGGCCGTGACCATCTCCCAGAGCTGCCCAGCTTGAGCTGTGAGCGATTGGGCTTGTGTGATGAGGGCGCGGCGCACCGGGTCCTCTTGTTGTCCTCCGGGTTGAGTCTCTGAGTAGACTGGGTCGATCTTGGCCAGATCTTCTGTTACGGGTTGTGCAGGAGGACCCAGACAACCACTCGGGAGGCGGAGGAATCTTAAGTAATGTTTAATGAAAGTAACAAAGTAAAGGGGGAAAATAATAGGGGAGAGAGAAATGCAGGATGTGTATGGTGCTCAGGCAGTTGTGTGTGTGGGGTGTGAGAATATGCTATGTGTAGTGACAGGCGGTTATGTGTCTGGCTATGTGTTAGTGTAAGTTATCCTAAGTGTGTGTAATATGTCAATGGAGCATTGGGTGTTGTGTAAGTGTGCGCCGTGTACCAGCCAAAGTACCAAGTCTATAGGCAAAAGGGAATTGAGGAGTAGTCCAAGTTCAAAAGCCAAAGTAGTAGTCCGAGGAGGTTGGTTGGCAGGCGAGCCAGTGGATACTTGGGCGAAGCCGAGCACCGTGGAGGCCCAGAGGGAACGGAAGAGGTAGGTTGCGGGGGTTGTGAGGGTGAAACTGTAACACAGCCCTTTAAATGGGCCGCAGTACTGGCAGGTGTCATCCCAGCGCTGACGTTCATACAGCACATCTGACATTGTTCTTCAGTGTTCTTCAGTGTTCTTCAGAGCAAATCCAGAACACAGAGGCAGACAACACTATTGACATAAATGTGGTCCTATCAGTCTTGTGTTCTTCTGTAAAAGAGTGAGTGTTGTGGTGGCTCAGATAAGGTAGTGTCATGTATTGTGGTGTGCTCTTAAAGATGAGCAGCTGATGCAGGTAGAAGACATCTCACTCCTGCTCACAGTGTGTTGGGTCAGATGATAACCTTAATCTCACACTAACACAGGGAGGTTTTTACACCCATTGGAAAGCTGAGTATCTCTGAATATTGTAGCACGCTGCTACTTACCAACTTCTCAGCATGTACCGTTCAGCCTGCCCCTGGCTGTGATGGTAGGAGCAGGGAGTTTAAAACGGATCGTGTTTTGCATCAGCTGATGAACTTCTCCTCATCACAGAGACGCTGTACAAACATCATGTGACGTACTCGACACACACCTACTAGTCCTGTCAAGC
>NC_079229.1:1302957-1340457 GCF_029633865.1 Lampris incognitus | reverse complement strand
CTTGTTAGAGAAGAGAACAGCTCACAATAGTCATTAGCCATAATCAATTAAGTCATCAATTCGTCATAATATATATTCTGTAATCTATACTCGATAATCTCGTCGGCAGAACAGTGGTTGGTAAATTCATTGAGACAGAAAACCAACCCACCATCCAGTACAGGTTGTGAAGCACTCAACAAAAGGCAACTAATTGTAAACTAAGGCAAAAAGATGAGTTTTAAGTTTGGATTTAAAGACTCAACAGACTCTGATGGTCTGATGGCAGCAGGCAGGTTATTCCACAACAATGGAGCCCGATAGGAAAAGGCCCTGCTGCCACCAGCTGACTTCTTTTTAACTTGGGGTACACACAGGAGCCCTGTATTTTGAGAACAAAGTGCTCGAGATGGCATGTAAGGTTTAAGGAGATCAGACAGGTAGGATGGAGCAAGCCCATTTAGGATTTTATAAGTCAGCAGAAGCACCTTGTATTCTGATCTAACATGGATAGGAAGCCAATGAAGGGAGGCAAGAATTGGTGTAATATGGTCAAATGTCCTAGTTTTAGTTAGGATTCTAGCTGCAGCATTCTGAACCATCTGAAGACTTTTAGTACTAGAACGTGGCAGACCTGAGAACAGAACATTACAGTAATCAAGTCTGGATGAAACAAATACATGTAGAGTCTCTGTGTCAGCCATGGAGAGAAACGACCGAATTTTAGCTATGTTATGTAAGTGAAAAAAGGCAGTCTTGGTGATTTCTTTAATGTACTTATCAAAGGAAAGGCTGGGATCAAACGTTAACACCAAGATTTTTGGCTGCCACACTTTGTGAAACCACAGAGTTGTCGATTGTTTTCGTTACTTGATCAAATTGGTGTCTGTGTCTAGCAGGGCCAATGACCAGCATCTCGGTTTTATCTGAATTTAAAAGCAGAAAGTTAAGTGACATCCAGTTTTTCACAGTAGCCAAGCAGGCCTCTAAATTAGTGATTTGAGTATGATCATCAGCCCTTATAGGCACATACAGCTGAGTATCATCAGCATAGCAATGGAAATTTATTCCACAACTGCGTATAATTTGGCCAAGAGGTGTAATGAAAAGAGAAAAGTAGAGGGCCAAGTACTGAGCCCTGAGGCACACCATATTTAATGTCAGAAAATTTTGATATAATATTATTGTAGCAGACACAATGTGTTCTTCCAGATAAGTAGGCCTTAAGCCAAGAGAGAGCTAAGCCAGAGACACCAAAATTACAATTTAATCTATCTAAAAGTATACAGTGATCAATGGTGTCAAAGGCTGCACTGAGGTCCAGTAGTAGAAGCACAGAAGTGGAATCAGAGTCGATAGCCAGTAGAAGATCATTTACCACTCTGGTCAGAGCAGTTTCAGTGGAATGACAGGGCCTGAAAGCCGACTGAAAAGGTTCATATAGATCGTTTTCTTTTATATGGGTCAAAAGTTGTTTATACACAACTCTCTCTAGTACTTTAGAGAAAAATGGAAGATTACAGACTGGTCAATAGTTATTAAGAGACCCTAGGTCAAGGTGCGGTTTTTTAAGTAGAGGTTTAACCACAGCTGTCTTAGAACTGCTGGGAACAATGCCAGTAGTAAGAGATAAATTAACAATGTCTAGCATTGTAGGTCCAAGAAAAGGCCAGACATCTTTAAAAAGTTTTTCTGGTAAGGAATCAAGTAGGCAAGCAGTTGGTTTAGAAGCTGACACGAACTTAGTCAAAGTATCAAGAGAGATAGTCTCAAAAGCTGTAATAACTGGAACTGACAGTGACTCATTGTGTAGATATGAATTTAGTACGACAGGATCTGCAGGAGTAGATGGAGTTGAAGAACTAATTTTGTTTAAGATCTCATCAAACTTAATGCAGAAAAAAATCTAGAAATTCATGGGCTGTGAATGGTGAGCAGTTAATAGACGACTGCTTTTTAGTAAGTTTAAATACAGTGAGAGAGATATGATGTTTTTGCAGTAGATAAAGCACGCTTGTATTTCAATAAACAATCGTGCCACGATAGGTAAAAAACTTCCAATTTTGATTTTCGCCATTTACGTTCCAGTCTCCTGCAGGTCTGCTTAAGAGCACGTGTCTCATCATTAAACCAGGGTGTAGGCCTCCGTAGTTGCCTAACTCTGGTAGTGAGAGGTGCAACTGAATCGAGGAGACTAGAGAGGGCCACATTTAAGTCACTAGTGAAATGTTCAACAGAGTCATTTACCATTTGATTTAGTTTCAGAAAATCTAACTCCATCCATGTTTTGACATCCTTTAGACAACTCAGCAAAGCCTGAATAGAATCTCTGCTGTTTGTTTTTATAGGCAGATAGATTTGAAAATCATCAGCAAAAAAATGAAAAGACATATTATGTTTTTTTTAAAATGGACCCCAAGGGCAGCATATACAATGAGAAGAGAATGGGGCCCAAAATGGAGCCTTGGGGGACCCCACAGTTAAGTGGGGCTGCAGCTGAAGAGAATTGGTCTATATGGACAGAAAAGCTTCTATCTGACAGGTAAGACTTGAACCATTCTAGGGCAGTACCTTTAATGCCTACACATAGCTCAAGACGTGATAAAAGAATATTATGGTCAACCGTGTCAAAGGCAGCAGTCAGGTCCAAAAGCACCAGAACAGCGGAGTTCCCAGAGTCCACAGTTAAAAGAAGATCATTAAAAACTCTTAAAAGGCCTGTTTCAGTGTTGTGACGTGATGTGAAACCAGACTGGAACGTTTTACAAATGCCATTAATTTCAAGGTGCATTTGTAATTGTACATAAACTGCTTTCTCTAAGACTTTTGAAAGAAAGGCAGCTTAGAATGGCCTGAAATTAGAAAGAACAGAGGGATCAAGATTGCTCTTTTTGATGAGGGGCTATACTACAGCGTGTTTGAAAGCAGCAGGAATGCAGCCTGAGAGAAGAGAGGCGTTTATCAGGTTTACAACACAAGACCCAACAGTGGTAAAAACATCTTTTATCAGTCTGGGTGGAATACTGTCAAGGGGGCAATGTGAAGGCCTCAGATGGTTAACTACCTCAGATATAAAGGAGGGGGACACGGGCTCAAACTGCTTTAAGACAGCTGGGCACATAGAATAAATAGCAGGATCTGAGGCCGAAGAGGATGGTGAGGCCCTAATAGCAGAGATGTTATCTGTAAAACCTTTAATAAGAGATTCTTCACAGAGCGTGGGCGTTGGCATGATGCAAGGAGACTCACATGGATTTATAAGAGAGTTAATAGTATTAAAAAGAACCTGCGGCCTATGACAACTACAAGGTTTGATAGAAACTGTGTTTTTGCAGATTTAACGGCTCTCTGGTACTCTGATAAACAGTCTCTTAGAATTCCTAAGGAGACATGAAGTTTGTCTGTCTTCCACTTTCTCTCAGCGCGTCTACATGTGCGTCTAAGAGTGCGGGTGGTGTCATTGAGCCATGGATGGCTCTGTCACTGGTGTAGGGCGTTTGGTTGCATCAGGAGCAACCAAGTCCAGTATGTCAGTGCAGGTAGCGATAAAAAGAGTGGTAATGTCATCAGCACGGAGATTACAAGAGTCATCCAGGGTGTGAAGCACAGAGTATTTAAAAGCGACAGAAAACTGAGACGCCGTCAAAGGGTTAATTGTGCGCAGGGAGCGTGCCGGGAGCGTGCAGGGAGCGTGCCGGGGCGCGCGATTTAACCTGAGAACAAGGCAGCGTCACAGTAAATAACACAGCCAATGGTCCGATATACGTGTATGACATATTTCAGTGATGCATACACTTAAACCCAAGGCCAACACAAGGTCCAGTGTGTGACCCTTCTCATGCGTCGGGCCAGTCACCAGTACAGTGAGATTAAAAGAGTCAATAAGATTCAAAAAGTCTTTGACCAGAGGTCTGGATTCACAGCAGACATGGATATTAAAATCACCGACAATTAAGAAACTGTCGTAGTTCACTATAGTCCCCGCCACAAAGTCTGTGAAGTCCCGAATGAAGTCCTTATTGAATTTCGGTGGACGGTGGACCACTGCGCACAGCACGGGACAATTACACCTTATTTCAAAAAGCTGCAGCTGGAAGCTGCAGATGTGGAAGCTGGATTTAAATACAGAAGCTAGACCTCCACCTTGGCCAGTGGTCCGAAGCGAGCTGGTGAATAAGCAGTCAGGGGGAAGAAGTTCAGAAAATGGGGTGAACTCACCAGCGTGAAGCCAGGTCTCCGTCAGAAACATACAATCCAATTCCCAAGAGGTCAAGAAGTCATTCAGCAGGAATGTCTTATTAGCTAGCGACCTAGCATTAACGAGAGCCAGGCGGACAGTAAGCTCCTCTTTGTCCGATGCTGAAGCACCATCCAGCGGGCGAAGGTTCCTGTTATCCACGCCGCCTCTGCGGGCCTGCGTCCGCCCGGGAAGAGGAGCCTCCACCGGCAGGTGGAGTTGGCCCACAGCAACGCCAGGAACAACAGGCTGGAGCCATCGAACCGGAAAAAGGTGATAACCACTGCGAAGGAGGCGAGGTCATTACCATGGGAGGACGTTAGCTAAGCCTTGATTCTCACCCGGACACCACCCCCCCCCCCCCGCTTTCCCCGTCTTCTAGGGCGCTTCCTCCGGGGAATGACACCAGGTATGCCGGTATAGCCGGGAGCAATGGAGGAAGGTTTGAGAACGGATCTCCCAAATTGTGCTTTAACAGCAACTCGTGGCACGCTCGGGTATTGAGAAGCGCTTGGCGATGATACACGAGTGGAGTAAGGACAGCATGGTGGCATGGACAGCATGGTGGCATGGCGGCATGACGGCATGGACAGCATGGCGGCATGGCGGCATGACAGCATGGCGGCATGGCTTCATGGGCGGCAGAGCAGAACAACAGCAAACAATACCACAGACGCACCCGACACGCGGCTCGCCGCGCACACTGGCGCCATCCTGCCGGAAGTCTCCCAGAGGTGAAAACAACCTTCGTGACCTTTGCCTCTTGGCTCTGCAGGGCTTTGTGGTGGTAGCAGTTGGGGTCACTTTCTTGTAGATGAAGCCAGTATTTAAATGATGGTTTCTGGATTTGTCGGTAATAATGGAAATGGGCTCGGTTCACCTGTGCAGGCGTTATGAGTTGTCGTCCTGCGCACCTGCAGGAGGCTTTTGCAAAATGCAGTGTGCGCATTTTCCCTTGGATGTTTTTCCCATTGCTCAAAGTTTAGCTTTGTTTGCGGACCCCACCCTTCGCTTCTACAGAGCAGATTGGTTTCTATAATTGATTGAAGCATTTTATGCAATCAAAAGGCAAATCAAATTCAGATTCCGAATTGAAATTGGAATCTGAATTTGGATTTGTCTTTTGATTGCATAAAAGGCCCTGCGTGCTTTCTCTCTCAGTTCATTGACTGCTGGGTTGAAATTTCCAGTGGAACTTATTCTCAAGCCTGAATATTCCCAACAGTTTTCTACTGTATGTGTTCACATTGTAAAGTGATATTTGTTTCTCTGACATCTGGATCTTTTTAAAATGTCATTGTTCTGGTCTTTTTGACGTTAGTTGCCAGGGCCCAGGTCTGACAGTAACATTCAAGTGTGTCCAGACTCTGTCGAAGTCCATCTTTTTATCGGACTTCACAATATTAAATCATCTGTGTAAGAGCCAAATTCAGGGTGTGCCTTTGGGTCTATGTTTTGCTCCTCCAATTGGTTAATTGGGTCAAGGTGTTTGCTCCTCCCACTTTATGGGGAACACATAGGTAGGACCTCACCTGTTGTTTGTTGCTGCACGGAGGGCAAACAGTTTTCGACCACTACTCACACACTTGTGTAGCGTTTACCTGTTCAATGGATTATTGCCCAAGAACCATAAATGGACCAAGTGTTCGCACAGCAGTTTGTATCGTTCGATTCTACTTTGTTTACAAACGTGGTAGTGTGACATGTGCGTCGATTCGGTCAAGCCGAGCAGTAGCGCCTCCGTGGTTTAGAGCACTGGGCTGAGCCTCCACGGCAAGTCGACAACTTTGCCAAAGAAGCTGGCTGAAGACAAACCCACGGCGTGCCAAGTGTTCGCGATCCCGGACGGCAGCGGAGCACCGTAGCCAGGAGAGTGAGCCGCCGTGCGTTCTAGTGGAATATCCTCCATCCTCCCGGCCGCTTCTCATCTGCTCAGCGGCTGCCTGCACCTGGCTCTGCGGGGTCGGATACAACTGAGCGGGCAGTGGACGAGAAGGAGCCGGGGACCGGGGCATCCTCATCAGGATCATCTTCATCATTGGGGAGGTATGTGTAGCGCGCTACCAACGTCTGGCCATCTGTAGTATGTGTGCACACAATATTGCGTAATTCCGATGCGTCGGTCGCGAGGCGGATAAACCAACTTTCGCGGTGTTTGTCACCACGAGCGCGAGTGGAGGCACGGACAAGCCACTGCTCGCGGTGCGTCTGGTACAACAAACTACCGATGACGTTATCAGGCCCACACGGATGCTTACACTTACCCCCAAAGCCTTCTGTAATAAATTGGACAGATTGCAAAAAGACAGAAAATCAAATCTAAGTAAAGCTTGTAATCTTAGACACATGATACAGGGTTTACTGTCAAATGGCAACGTTTCACAGGTGCAACAAGCTTTTGATGAATTACGACATAAGGTGTACACATGATTCTTTCATGTCTTTATTGCCACTAGCAGAACATGAGAAACATGAAGTGTGGTTTCGAACCAAAATGCTGTTCGATGACGAATTTTTCAGTAAAATAGAATTGTGGTTGAAAAACAAGATACAATATGGTTCTGATAAAAATGATCACAATGTTGAAAATCAAGGTGAACTTAACTGTGACAAAGGTGGATTTCATGGTGATGAAAATGAAATTAATCCAGAGGACAGTGCGTCCAACATTCGTCCCTCAAACAAAAGTGACACCAATAGGTCAAATACTTCATCAGTAACTAAAGCAGCAGCAGAGAAGGCTGCACTTCTTGTGCGCATGACAGCCTTAAAGGAGCTGCACAAACTGGAGGAACAGGAGCAACAGTTAAAGAGGAAAACGCAACAGATGGAATTGGAAGCGGAGCTTGCAGTACTGCTAAGCTGAGTGTCTTGGAAGCAGGTGGTTCTCGAGTCTCCTCTAATGGCATGAACGCTTATTGTGAAAAGGAAAAGAGGAGAATGAAGCCTGCTTACACCCTTGACCCTACGGTCAAGCCATGTAGGCCTGTTGCGCAGACCTCGCAGCCACAGGATTGGTCACTGGCACGCCAACCACCAGCAACGGCTTGTAGGCCAAAGAAAAACGTCTCGTTTCCAATGAAACAAGCAACAGGAACATGCACGTATGCTCCTCCTAGTGTGACTGCGTGGCCAAATCAAAGCAACAGTCAGTATGTAGATCAACAAACCCAAAATGCACCAGTAGGCCTACCACCTAACAATATCATCACCATTATGCATAAACAAAATGAAATCACAGCCTCTCTTGTCTATCAGCAGAGGATGTTGTCGCTGCCCACATGAGACATTCCTGTATTTGAAGGAGACCCATTACAGTATCAAGCCTTCATTAGAGCATTTGAGCAACTTGTGGAGGACAAAGCCAGTGAAGCTGATTGTTTGTATTATCTGGAGCAGTTCACCAGAGGACAGCCAAAGGAATTGGTTCAAAGCTTATAGCACATGGCTCCTGAGCGGGGCTACAGCCAGGCAAAGTGCCTTCTTGAGGAACACTTTGGAAGCAAGTACAGGATTGCCACTGCTTATATAGCAAAGGCACTAGCTTGGCCAACAATAAAATCTGAGGATGCCAAAGCCTTGCAGGCTTATGCTTTGTTCTTACGGGGATGTTGCAATGTGATGGGAGAACTTGAGTACATGCAGGAGTTGGATTTGCCAACTAACACAAGGGTGGTCATTTCAAAACTTCCATATAAACTCAGAGAGAGGTGGAGAAATAAAGCTTATGACATAATGGAAAGTTCTCAAGAAAGAGCTCATTTTGAGCACCTGGTCAGGTTCCTGGAGAAGCATGTGAAAATGCTGTCTGACCCCATCTTTGGTGATATTGACGGTGTATCATCATCAAGTGCCGTTTCCA
Source organism: Lampris incognitus (assembly GCF_029633865.1). Taxonomy (NCBI): domain Eukaryota; kingdom Metazoa; phylum Chordata; class Actinopteri; order Lampriformes; family Lampridae; genus Lampris; species Lampris incognitus. The sequence continues at coordinate 1,332,379 of NC_079229.1, read as the reverse complement.
ACAAATTTATTGTACAGCCAACACAGTCAAATTACAAAGGCAGTAGCTTTGCTACTACTGTGACGCAGAAGGATTCTGGTGAAGACAAGCCACCAACCGATAGCTCAATGAAGCAAGACACGCCATCTTGCCACTGCTGTTCACGCGCTCATCCTCTTGAGAAATGCCAACAATTTAAAGGTAAAAGGCACAAAGATAAAATCAGCCTTTTAAAGGAGAAGGACATTTGCTTTGGATGCTTAAGCACTGGACATATAAGCCGCCACTTCAGTAAATGCTTGGTCTGTGCTGTCTGTGAACAGCAACATCCCACTGTGCTTCACATCAACAAGACTAATACGGAGGAATCAGCAGTTGGAGCATCAGCCTCTCCACCATCACCTGCCTCCCCACCAGCAGGTGGCGCATCAGTCTCTCTACCATCAGCTGCAGTTGTGACGTCTCCTTCTGGGACATGTGCTCAAACAGAGGACGGAAAAGACCGTTGTATTCTTCCCATCGTTCCAGTTCAGGTCAAGGCCACAGGGGGAAGTAGAGTTATACAGACCTATGCATTCTTGGATCCAGGAAGCTCGGCCACTTTCTGTTCAGAAGATCTCATGCAGAAATTGAACATGGCAGGAAAAAGAACTAATTTCCTTTTGACAACCATGGGACAGGAGAAGGTTGTTTCTGCTTACTCTTTAGCTGGCCTGCAGGTGTCTGCTTTGAATGAAAATAACTTCTATCCCCTCCACGAAACACTCACACAGAGGAAGATGCCGGCAACTACGGATAATGTTGTAGTGGCTGCAGATGTGAAAAAGTGGCCACATCTGTCAAAGAGGCTAACGTTGACATGTTAATTGGAAGTAACGCTCCCAGGTTATTGGAGCCTTGGGAAACTGTTAACAGCCAAGGAGATGGCCCGTACGCTATAAGGACAGTGTTGGGATGGGTCATCAATGGTCCTCTGAATGGAAGTGGGGATGTCGGCAACCGTAACATGGCACTGCCTTCTGTTGCATTGAATAGAATTTCAGTTTCTAACTTGGAGCTTATGCTGAAGAATCGGTATGATCACGACTTCAATTAAGTACCGTCTGAGGAAAAGCAGGCGTCGAGAGAGGCTCTAAAGTTTCTGGAGATCATGAGGAGCTCTGCAACACTGCAAGAAGGGAGGTACTGTTTGAAGCTGCCCTTCAAGAAACCTGACGTCCTCCTGCCAAATAACTTCACTGTGGCCAAGCAGAGGATGCTTGGATTGAAGAGGTTTGTCAATGATCCACAGTTTCACCAGGAATACTTCACCAACATGAAGGGAGTTATTGACAAGAGGTATGCAGAACAGGTACCTCAGGAGCAGTTGTTACGCAATGGAAAAATGTGGTACATACCACATCATGGTGTTGTCCATCCAAGAAAGGCTTCTCTACGAGTGGAAAGGCAAATGGCCGTGAGCACACAGAGGACAAAATCCTTGGCACCAAGTGAGATGTCGGAGGCTGAGTTGGCCATTGTTCGTTATTGTCAGAAGCAGATGTTTCAAGACGAGCTTTCCTCTTTGCTGTCTAAGGGAACAGTAAGCCGACAGAGTTCCATCTACAAGCTGGATCCAGTCGTGGAGGATGGGCTCCTGAGAGTCGGGGGAAGATTAAGCAAAGGAGCTATGCCCTCAGAGAATAAACATCCGTTCATCCTCTCTAAGGATCAGTACATTTCCAAGCTCATCCTCAAAGATACTCACCAGTTATTGGGTCACAGCGGACGAAGCCACACATTGTCGGCAGTGAGGAGGAAGTTCTGGATTACGTGTGCCAATTCAGCTGTGAGGAGTGTGATCTCAAAATGCGGTTTCTGCAGGCGACATCATGGAAGGTCTGTAGAGCAGAAGATGGCTGATCTTCCTAAAGAACGAATTGTCCCAGATCTCCCCCCATTTACTAACGTCGGGGTCGATTACTTTGGACCTCTGGAAGTGAAGAAGGGCAAGCCAGCCATGCCACCTGGGCTGTTTGACTCATCCGACATGTATGCGAAACGACGTTGGAGGCAGGTGTAATACCCTTCAGATTTATTCTGGAAGCGATGGATCCGGGAATATTTGCCGTTGCTACAGGAGAGACAGAAGTGGAATGGAAGGAAAAGAAGTCTGAAGATTGAGGACGTGGTGGTGATTATGGATCCTGCAGCCCCACGTGGATCCTGGCCTCTTGGCAAAGTGCTGGAGGTTTTCCCAGATAAAGGTGGTCTGGTGCGTTCTGTCACTCTACAAACCAAAACTAACATTGTAAAACACCCATAACAAAGTTGTTTGGTGCAAGAGGTTGATTAATCATATTTATTTGATTCTCCTGTTTGGGTTGTGAATTTGGCCTCTTTTGTCTTGAATTGTTGTGTCTTGACGCCTCTAACAATTAGGGGACAGTGTTGTAAGAGCCAAATTCAGGGTGTGCCTTTGGGTCTATGTTTTGCTCCTCCAATTGGTTAATTGGGTCAAGGTGTTTGCTCCTCCCACTTTATGGGGAACACATAGGTAGGACCTCACCTGTTGTTTGTTAGGTGTTGCTGCACGGAGCAGCCCCTATTGCCCCAACAAAGGTTTCACCTGGCAGTCTTGCCCACAGTTTGAAGCAGGTCAACAAGCCAGCTTCCAAAGCTGGTCGACCATCATCCTCCTCTCCACCACAGATGTTGTCTCAGAAGAAATGCTACACCTCAACACCCTCACAACCACAACCAGATGTGCGGTATGACAGCTGCGGACATTTGCCGCTTCACTGTGACAAGCAGGGGCAGTGCAACCTCTGTCCAAAGGGTGTGTCAAGATGGAAATGTCAGATATGCCATGTTTTCCTCTGTTTGAATGTAAACCAGCAGTGCTTCACAGCATACCACCAGACGTCTTGTGGATCTAATGCCCCAAAAAACATGCGTGCTGTTGCACAACGACACAGATGAGCAAGTCTGAGTTAAAAGTAAAAAAAAACAAAAACGTAAAAAGTTAGCATTTTATTTGACTTTTTCTAGATATTTAGGTATTTGTGAATGTTTTTTGACTTCTACCATGAAGCGACATCTCAGCCATTTGGCAGAGGCCTGTATTTAAAAAAACAAAAACAAAAACTGGGGGGTCTGTTAAAAAAACAAACAAACATTGATTGTTGTTATTGTTGCCCCAGGGCAATGAAAAAATGCAAAGAACAAAAAAAATCATTGCCTTTTTTCTTAGGGGGGGGGCCTTGGGGGACATTTCAAACAAGGTTGTAAAGTCATTAATCGGAACAGACAAAGCAAAAAGCAGTTTCCCAGCAGGAGGGCTGCTGCTGTTAACGTGTTTCTGGCATTGATACCATATGAGAACACACGAGATCATATGAGAACACGAGATCATATGAGATCATATGAGAACACATGAGAACACGAGAACATATGAGCTCATATGAGAACATATGAGAACACATGAGATCATATGAGAACATATGAGAACACATGATAACACGAGAACATATGAGCTCATATGAGAACATACGAGAACACATGAGATCATATGAGAACACATGATAACACGAGAACATATGAGATCATATGAGAACACATGAGATCATATGAGAACACATGATAACACGAGAACATATGAGATCATATGAGAACACGAGAACATATGAGAACACAAGAACATATGAGATCATATGAGAACACATGAGCACATATGAGAACACGAGAACACGAGATCATATGAGAACATATGAGAACACATGATAACACGAGAACATATGAGATCATATGAGAACACGAGAACATATGAGAACACAAGAACATATGAGATCATATGAGAACACATGAGCACATATGAGAACACGAGAACATATGAGATCATATGAGAACACATGATAACACGAGAACATATGAGATCATATGAGAACACGAGAACATACGAGAACAGAAGGACATGAGAACACATGAGAACACATGATAACACGAGAATACATGAGGACATATGAGAACACATGAGGACATATGAGAACACATGAGGACACGAGGACATATGAGAACACATGAGGACATATGAGAACACATGAGGACACGAGGACATATGAGCACACACGAGGACATATGAGAACACGAGGACATATGAGAACACATGAGTACATATGATAACACATGAGGACACGAGGACATATGAGCACACACGAGGACATATGAGAACACATGAGGACATATGAGAACACATGAGGACATATGAGAACACATGAGGACACGAGGACATATGAGCACACACGAGGACATATGAGAACACATGAGGACATATGAGAACACATGAGGACATATGAGAACACATGAGGACACGAGGACATATGAGCACACACGAGGACATATGAGAACACATGAGGACATATGAGAACACATGAGTACATATGCGAACAGGGTTGCTGGTGTTCCCTTGGACTAGGCATCTTTCTTATAGAGTTTAACTTCTAACTTGTGTACACACACACACACACACACACACACACACACCCAGCCTGCTTACTAAACACGCTGTGCTTTATTAAACAGCAAGTTGTTTTGTTGACAATTCTAGCTGACACATTAATTTATTCATTCTGTGGATAATTTATTCATTCTGTGGATAATGTATTTCTACTGTCCGCGGACTAGTGAAGCGGTAGTAAATGCGTGCTGAGCAGTAAATAAGTTCGGGCTGTGTTGTGTTGAAGTACAACATCTCTTTGTAAGATAACAACGAACAGAAGCTATGGACACGTGCCACACGACAGGGGGATACTTGCTAATGCAAATCTATAAGTTACACAACACACAGTGTGGAGACGAGGCCCACACGCCGTCTCCGCTTTTGTTCCTCCTGTCAGTGTGGTTGATGCTGACGGCTTCCGTTGGCATCAGTACCACGTGGCAAGGTTGACCCGTTCTGCACCCGTTCGGGTTTCTCTGTGGGACATTCAGTCGTTCTGGAACCGTGTTGAATAAAAAGTAGTAAACAAGTCACGAGGTTAAGTGCTAGTTAACCAGTCATACAGTCACACGTCACAGGTCACCAAACACAAGTTAGCGGTCAGCCGGTCACGTGCCAGTCTAGTATTTATTTTGTTTGTCAATTAGAATACAAGTGTATGATAAAAGGAGTAAATGCGAACAAATGAACTTGAAAGTACTGAACACAACTACGCTATCCCCTCAGCCTGCTCCATTTCCTCCCTCATGACGTCACTTCCCGTATCGTAACCTTTTCTGTCTCTTTTAGTTGCCAATGAGGCCGGAAGAGACAACCGGCGGCCGCTGGCTCGCTTCACACGTGAGTTGATCTGCTCCCCTCTCCTCCTCCTCCTCCTCCTCCTCCTCTCTTTCATTGCATATCACTTCATCCCGGGTACACGAGGCACGACCCGGAAGCAGACTGTGACCTGCACCTGTTTAACGACAACTACTGCAACCCCACTACGCCTCTTTTCAGTCTTGAAAGTAAGCTGTAATATACAATTTGTCGCTAGAGGGCAGTGTAGCGCAGGTAATGCGCAACACAGACATTCACAACATGGGATCAGATGCATTTGAAGCGAGCAGTTTTCCTCTCACAAAACATAGCATTGATATAGTGTTGATATAGCGTTGATATAGCATTGATATAGGGTTGATATAGTGTTAATATAGTCTTGATATAGTCTTGATATAGTGTTAATATAGTCTTGATATAGTCTTGATATAGTGTTAATATAGTCTTGATATAGCGTTGATATAGCATTGATATAGGGTTGATATAGTGTTAATATAGTCTTGATATAGTCTTGATATAGTGTTAATATAGCATTGATATAGGGTTGATATAGCGTTGATATAGTCTTGATATAGTCTTGATATAGTGTTGATATAGTCTTGATATAGTGTTAATATAGTCTTGATATAGCATTGATATAGTGTTGATATAGCGTTGATATAGCATTGATATAGGGTTGATATAGTGTTAATATAGTCTTGATATAGTCTTGATATAGTGTCAATATAGTCTTGATATAGCGTTGATATAGTGTTGATATTGTGTTGATATAGTCTTGATATAGTGTTAATATAGTCTTGATATAGCATTGATATAGTCTTGATATAGTGTTAATATAGTCTTGATATAGTGTTGATATAGTCTTGATATAGTCTTGATATAGTGTTAATATAGTCTTGATATAGTGTTGATATAGCGTTGATATAGTGTTGATATAGTCTTGATATAGCATTGATATAGTCTTGATATAGTCTTGATATAGCGTTGATATAGCGTTGATATAGCATTGATATAGTGTTGATATAGTGTTGATATATCGTTGATATAGTGTTGATATAGTCGAACTGATTTCACAAAAACACGTTAACAAGGCGAGGGTGTAAGGACAGGATGTTGTGCTGCTGTAAAGCTGAGGCAACTTTGTAATCTCGCATCAGATAAGGACCACCCCCCTAAACCCCTTAACAGGGAGAAAACATACGAAAAAAACTCAGGGAGAGCAACAGGTCATACAGGTTATACAGATCATACAGGTCATACAGGTCATAAAGGTTATACAGGTCATACAGGTTATACAGGTTATATAGATTATACAGGTTATACAGATCATACAGATCGTACAGGTCATACAGGTCATAAAGGTTATACAGATCATACAGGTCGTACAGATCATACAGGTCATACAGGTCATAAAGGTTATACAGGTTATACAGGTTATATAGATTATACAGGTCATACAGGTTATACAGATCATACAGGTCATACAGGTCATAAAGGTTATACATGTCATACAGGTTATACAAGTCATACAGGTTATACAGATCATACAGGTCATAAAGGTTATACATGTCATACAGGTTATACAGATCATACAGGTCATAAAGGTTATACATGTCATACAGGTTATACAAGTCATACAGGTTATACAGGTCATACATGTCATACAGGTCATGCAGGTCATATAGGTCATATAGGTCATGCAGATCATACAGATCATACAGGTCATAAAGGTTATACATGTCATACAGGTTATACAAGTCATACAGGTTATACAGATCATACAGGTCATAAAGGTTATACATGTCATACAGGTTATACAGATCATACAGGTCATAAAGGTTATACATGTCATACAGGTTATACAGGTCATACAGGTCATAAAGGTTATACAGGTCATACATGTCATGCAGGTCATATAGGTCATATAGGTCATGCAGATCATACAGGTCATACAGGTCATATAGGTCATGCAGCTCATACAGGTCATACAGGTCACATGGGTCAGGTGCTGCATGGGCTTTGTATTGCCTCATGCTCAGCTTGTGTGGTGTGTAAAACCATGCTGACATTATGAAACTCACTAAAAATGCAGTTATGGCAGCATATACGTATATGACACGTTTGCTGACATTTAATGTAAAATAACTTGAACCTGGCACACATGACAGAAGGGCTGTGGAATATGTGCTGGGAGAGCTGACATTCACACACTTATACTATGCTGTCAAGGATGGTCAGTACCAATACTGTCCGTGACCGCATGCACCAGGTTCTACAGTCCCTCATAGCTGTGCTGTAATGTTACGCACATGAGCCACAGAGCACTGCACACTTACTCTGCCAACGTGCTCCTGCCAGGAGGCTCAACTTCCTGCTTTGATCCAAACACAGCTACTATATCTTCATTTGTGCCTGAGCTGCGGATGAGTTCAAGTTTAGTTGCACATGAAAGCAGGCTCCAAGCCAGTTAATTACATGCCATGTGCTGTGTGATGACGTCAGCAGCGGGTGGGAGAGGTGTCAGCCGGCTGCATGAGGAACGCAGGTATCACGTTCAACTGGACATCATCAGTTTTATCGCGCTCATCAAAATGCTTTGCAACAAAAGCCTCAATTTCCTGCCCAGGTTCCAAGTCCCAGAATGCCTTGTGGAATGCCATCACAGCTGGCATCGGCATCAAGGACAAGGACAAGAGAAGGATCCTGATTGATCCGCGGAACCCCGAGGAGATCCTGGCTGATGAACTTCCCAGCATGGACGGAGCAGACGCCATGGAGAAGACCGCTATCAGGTTCTTCCAGACCCTCTCCCGCTGTCACACACACACACACACACACACACACACAAACATATAGACAAAAGGACACACACACACACACATATAGACAACAGACACACACACACACACAGACAACAGACAACACACACACACACACACAAACATATAGACAACAGACACACACACACACACATATAGACAACAGACACACACACACACACACACAGACAACAGACAACACACACACACACACACACAAACATATAGACAACAGACACACACACACACACACACACACAAACATATAGACAAAAGGACACACACACACACACATATAGACAACAGACACACACACACAGACAACAGACAACACACACACACACACACAAACATATAGACAACAGACACACACACACACACACATATAGACAACAGACACACACACACACACATATAGACAACAGACACACACACACACAGACAACAGACCCACACACACACAGAGACAACAGACCCACACACACACACAGAGAACAGACACACACACACCCACACACACACACACACACACACACACACACGTGCGCGCGCACTTGAAATTGTCTAGAGAAACAGATGTGAAGCAGCAGTCACCCCAAGCTTTTCTCTCAGTACTCATCTGTTACATAGCAACTCTCTCTCTCTCTCTCTCTCTCTCTCTCTCTCTCTCTCTCAATTCAATATTCAATATTCAATATGTGCTTTATTGGCATGACATACATTTGTGTACATATTGCCAAAGCATGTAAAACAACAACAACACAATACAACAATGATTATAATAACAACACAATACAACAATGATTATAATAATAACAGCAACAACAATGATTATAAAATAACAGCAACAACAATGATTATAATAATAACAGCAACAACAACAATGATGATGATATCAAACAACAACAGTAGCAATAGGTGCCGTCCCCCACTGTCTCTCAGGTTGTGGCAGGAAAATATAAATCTTGCCGCTGCCCCCCTCCCAGGACCCCCCGCAGCTTACCTGCGTCCTCCCATTTCCTGCTACTCTGGAGTCACATGTTCCAGTTCCTGGAGAAAAGCCCGGCGCTGTTTTTCACATGTGTCACATTTAAGGAGGAAGTGCCCCTCTGTCTCCACCTCATCTGTCATGTATTGACCACATGTTCGATGCTCTTTTGGCAACCACGTCTTTTTGTGTCTCCCCTTTTCAATGGCTAGACTGTGGTCACTGAGCCTGTATTTGGTGAGGGTCTGTCGCTGCTTCCTGTCTCTGACAGTTAAGAGGTGTTCTTCCAAATCATAGTTTGTTTTTAGGGCCCGATAGACTTCTAGTTTGTTTTGAGTTTTGATTTCAGCGTTCCAATGTTTCAGGTAATTGTTCTTGCTTTGTTTTATAGCCTGATTTATCATAATCTTTGTTTGGGATGCAGTGCTGGCTTGAGGTTGGTTGGTCTTAGTAATTGTTAAAGGATTAGCGAGTCTCAGAGCCAGCTGCTTCATGGGACTCTTTTTGGGGTTCAGTTCTTGGGTTTTCAGAGCTTTAGGGTGCAATGTATTTGTTGGGCTTGTATTTAAGTGCATCCAGAAATTTAGAGATCTTTTTTGTACATTTATCAATAATGGAAACCGGCCTAATTCTGCCCTACATGCGTTGTTTGGTGTTTTCCTTTGTATTTTCAGAATCATTCTACAGAATTCAGCATGTAGGGTTTCTGCTGGATGCTTGTCCCATCTAGTGTAGCTGGAAAGGCTGAGTGGACCCCATACCTCACTTCCATATAGTGCAATGGGCAGAATTACACTATCAAACAGTTTGCACCAGATGGAGATTGGTATAACAATGTTAAAGAATTTATTTTTAATCGCATATAGAGCTCTGCCAGCTTTTTGTTCTAGGTTATTCACAGCCCTACTGAAACTCCCTGATGCTGTAATAATTAGACCAAGGTAGGTATACTGCATCGTGTGCTCTAAGGTGATGCTACCTAGAGTCAGCTGGTATCTATTTTCCTGACATCTGGGCTTCTTCTGGAAGATCGTTACTTTTGTCTTTTTGGATTTATTGCCAGGGCCCAGTGCTGGCAATAGTCCTCAAGCAGGTCTAGTAGTTGTTGCAGCCCATCTGCGGTTGGTGACAATAAAACTAGATCATCTGCATAAAGCAAAAATTTCACTTCCATGTCATACAGGAGGAGACCTGGGGTTGCACACTGTTCCAGCTGCACCGCCAGTTCATTAATATATATATGAAACAGTGTTGGGCTAAGTCCACACCCCTGTCTCACCCCTCTATCCTGAGTGAAGAACTCAGTGTGTTTGTCTCCGATCTTAACTGCACATTTGTTGTCCGAATACATTGACTTTATTATGTCATACACTTTACCCCCTACACCACTTTGTAAAAGTTTATAGTATAGTCCTTCATGCCAAATAGAGTCGAAAGCTTTTTTGAAGTCAATAAAACAAGCAAATATTTTTCCATTTTTGGTTTGATTCACATTTTCATTTATGAGGGTGTGTAGGGTGTAAATATGGTCCGTAGTCCGGTGATTTGGGAGGAAGCCAATTTGACCTTTGCTCAGGACATTGTGTTCGTTAAGGAGGGTTAGAAATCGATTGTTCAAAATGCTATTAAACATCTTCCCCAGACTACTGCTCACACAAATGCCTCTGAAATTATTAGGACCCAATTTGTCTCCATTTTTATGAATAGGCGTTATAAGCCCTTTGCTCCAGATGTCAGGAAAATATCCCGAACTTAGAAGGATGTTGAACAATTTGAGTACTGCCCTTTGCAGCTCAGGTGTGCTGTTTTTAAGCATCTCGCTTCTGATGCTGTCAAGGCCACAAGCTTTATTGGGTTTTAAGGATTTGAGCTTCTGTGCCAATTCTTCTTGTGTTATTGGAAAATCCAGTGGGTTTTGGTTGTCTTTTATAGTGCATTCGAGCAACTGTAATTTCTGTTTGATCAGATTGTAATTGGAATTTGAGTGTTCTTGTTGGATTTCCGAATAGATATGTTCAAAATGATTTTTCCAAATTTCTCCATTTTGGATAGGCAGGTCTTGTGGTTTTGTAGAGCTCAAATTATTCCACATTTCCCAGAATTGGTTTTGATTCAGGGAATGTTCTATGTCCTGTAGGGTTCTATCTACATGGCTTTGTTTTTTCATTCTTAATGTGTGTTTATATAGTTTTAACGTTTCGCTATATTTCTTTCTTATATCCATATCTTGAGGTTGGTAGTGTTTCAGGTTTGACAATTTACGCAGTTCCTTTCTTATATTTTTACAGTCGTTGTCAAACCATTTTTCATTTTCAGATTGTTTCTTTTTTCTTTTGTTGGTCCTTGGTAGGACCATGTTTGCTGCCGTCTGAAAGATACAATTGATTTCATTAACAGCTTAGTTGGTATTGTCCTTATTAGTTTCAAACGGTTTGTTAATGAAGTTAGTAATCATATTAAGTAACTTGGATGAATTCAGGATATTGATTAATTTTTCTGCTCTGTCTGGAGCCCATCTGTAGGTCTTATTAATTTTGAACAGCTTGCTGGGCTCCTCTATAGGCATTTGAGTCAGGTTAATAGTTTTGAGGAAAATCATAATTTGGTTATGGTCAGAAAGAGGAGTTTGTTGTCTGACAGTGAATGCGCTGAAGGAGGTGGGGTCCATGTCAGTTATTGCATAGTCAACTACACTAGCTCCCAGACCTGAACAACATGTGAACCTTCCCAAAGAGTCTCCTCTGATCCTCCCGTTAAGCGTGTACAGGCCAGAGGCGCGACAGAGGTGCACTAGCTCCTTACCAGCCTTGTTCACAGTACGGTCGAGGGAGCTCCTTTTAATGAGGGTTGGTGAGAGGTACAGGGAATGTTGACCAAACACATGTCTGGTACCCTGAGGGTCAATGGTATCACTCATTGAACCTGTTCTTGCGTTAAAATCTCCGCACAGCAGCACATTTCCCTGGGCCTGGAAAAGGCTTACCTCTTCATGGAGGTTACTCAGGAGATCCTCATCATAATTTGGAGATTCAGTTGGGGGAGAATATAGAGCACAGAGATAGACATCTTTGTTTGAGATGCCAATTTTATTGCTGAGTTTTAGCCAGCAGTGGGATGTTCCAATTTTAATTTTTGAAATGTGGTTGGCTAAACATCCTCTGTACCAAATCAAAATACCTCCGGAGTCTCGTCCACGATGTACTGAGTTAAGTTTATTTGATGGAATAATTATTTCTTTGTAACCTGACGGACAATGGGTGGTTATGTCTTCACCACACCAGGTTTCAGTTAATATGACTATGTCGACATTATCGATGTGTTTTAACAAGTCAGGGTCTCTACTCTTCATCCCAGAGGAAGATGAGAAGAGACCCTGGATGTTCCAACAAGAGACAGAAAAAGAATGCATGAAAAGAAAACATACAATGAGTCTCTTTTGTGAGACAGAGAATTATTAAGTTACACTGGAAGAAGACAAATATAAAATATCATGATAACTCTTACCAAATACCTCACTATCGATATTGTGGGCATTATTATACATACCCAGATCCAAATCAACACTCAGGATTCCCCCGTGTAAGTGGTTACCCCATCAAGACCTGATGAGATGTAGAGGTCGCCCTAGTTGCTGCTAAAAAGAGACCTCAGGTCTTAAAGGGTTAAAGGCAGACAACAGAGCAGCGAGAGCAGTCAGGCAGCTCAAGCTCAGAAAGTTATGACTCTGGTGTACTGCAGCCATCCAGAATCCCAGACGACATCCAGACCCACATCATGATGTCCACACAAAGTCATATGACCCTGGTGTACTGCAGCCATCCAGAATCCCAGATGACATCCAGACTCACATCATGATGTCCACATCATATCCATACATTGCCCTGCCCTAGTCTGTAGTGCACAGAATAGTGGGGGAATTATGTGGCTTGGACTGGCAGTCTATTCTGTGTGTGTGTGTGTGTGTGTGTGTGTGTGTGTGTGTGTGTGTGTGTGTGTGTGTGTGTGTGTGTGTGTGTGTGTGTGTGTGTGTGTGTGTGTGTGTGTGTGTGTGTGCATGCGTCTCTGCTTCAGAGGCCCACAGGGTAAGTGGTAAATGAAAGCTTCAGGGGCAGTAGTTAAACGAAAAGCATGTGGTACATAGTACTCCAGCTTCACACTACTACACTGATACTGAGGCCTACCTCAGTAGTGAAGGCACGTTCGTCCTGGGTACAACGTTAAACTGCGACCGTCAGGTCATCTCAACTAAACCGACACCCCCACTTCAACCCTTGGGTTTTTGTAAGGAGGGTGTGTGGACACCCAGCAGGACTAAAAACAAAACCTGTCAAAGGGCGGATGACTTCCTCTGTGAACCAACGGCCATCCATTCCTGGAGAGGAGATAGGGACCACCAGGGACTCCCCTACTGACACACAATAATGACTCAACCTGTTGAGGCATCAGCTGTGCTCCTACAACCTCCATAGGTTACATAACTTGATGATGATGATGATGATGAGGATGAGGATGATGAGTCAAGGCACAGTGCCTGTATTAAACCGTTCTGAACAGCGTTATGAGGTGCCTTGCACAACGGGATAAAATAATGCATAGTCAAGACAAAACAACTAAATCCAGTGAAAATATAGGACATAATGCCAGATCCACTCCACAAAACATGGTAAAACACGGTCAGGATAAAGTCACAAGACCATAATTAGACCAAAGAGAAATTAAATGAATGCATGGATGACTTTTTCAAGGTCAGTTTGAGACAGAACATTTTTAACTTTTGCGTTGTTCCTAATTTGGAGAAAGTAAGACTGTACTACCCTAGTGATTTATGTGTCAAAACAGAGCTTGGAGTCAAAAAAGACACCCAAAATTGTGGGTGTGGGTGTGGAGGACAGGTACCATTGACTCTTCAAGGCCGCCAATTAGGTTAGGGGGGCCGAATAAAGGGACCTCAGATTTGGACTCATTAAGCCTGAGGAGGTTTTGCAACATCCAACACTTAATATCAGAGGGACAAACCATAACACAAGAAAGATCATGTGTGTCATTACCAGTAAGCGGGGCATAAAGCTGGGTGCCATCTGCATAACAGCGAAAATTCATATTATGATGACGGATGATCTGAACCGGGGGAGCATGTAAATGGAAAATAATAATGAACCAAGAATTGAGCCCTGGGGGACACCACATGCGAGGGGGGCTGGGGATGAGGAAAATTCTCCCATTACAACAGAAAAAGATCTGTCAGATAGGTAGGATTGGAACCGGGCCTGAGCAGTACCCTTAATGCCAACATAGTTTTCCAGGCGATTCCAGGCTTCGCTCAACTAGAGACTGAGGACATTCTCCCAGCTTTCGTTGCTAAAACTGGGTGGAAACAAAGTAAAAAAAAAAAAACGTTCATTGCCGAACCAATCCAAAATCTTTAGGGCAGGCCGTCACATTGGGGCGGTGACATGCAGAAGCCGTGTGCTTGTAAACACGATATTTGTGTCTGTGTCTGTGTAGAAACAATGTGTTTTCTTAAGCTGAAGCTTACCATAGGACAACTCGAGGTAGAAGTCTTTGTCCTTTGTTTCTAAGGCCTGCTGATGCTGCATGATCTATATTTGAATGGACATTTAATTTCAAGGCAGCCTTTCCCACAGCAATCACACATTGTAAGTACATCAGGAGAGGCTCCAATTTCTGGGAAGCTGGGGTTAATTCTAAAACCACACTGATCCACTTTAGGTTTGTGTGATATGGGGCGCTGCTGTGAAGGTAGGCCTTTCGAGCATCAATCTCATGGTTGGCACCCCATCTGGTTTGTATGGTGGACACTGTGCATTGTGGGTTGCACACCTTTTTCACAGCTGTCAGGGCTGGCTTTTCCATACTGGTGGCAAATACTGCATGCATGTTTGAGGCAGTAATTCTTTCAGTCCGACTTACATACCAAGCAGGAGAATTATGCTGTTGTCTTGTGCACATCTCAATAGCTGCTGCCTGCGCATCAGTCACATTTTCAGCATGCCTGTATTTCTCACAGTGCATTTGGATAGCTGACAGGTCATGTGACTCTACACTTTTATCACACGGAGATGTTGCAAGGGACTCGGGTACTGCAGAGGGCTGCACTGTGTCTGTATATAGAATGTAATAATTCTCCATCCCTGACAAACCAACAGCCTTGCTATGCTGCAGCAGTGTTTCAAGCAGTGGTGACAACTCTTCAAGTTTAGCTAGTGGAGTTTTCCTTTTTTGGGCACGACTCCTTATGCCTGGTGCCGTGGAGGGTGCAGTTATGCGCTGGTCAAGCACTTTCTTTTGCCTAGCTGATGAGGTGTAGTCAACCCTGTATCCCACTTCAGCTTTGATCTTTCTCAAATTGCTCGGCTAAACCCAGCATGCTGGCACATCTGTGACAGTTTTTATTCCACGAATCCGAACAGTAGCCTCCACTTTGAGTAACAGAGCACCTACATGGGTATGTCTCTGCTACTCCTGCCATACATGTGCGGTGTGCACACTCCACCTTTCCACTGCAGCTGACGATCACCCAGGACTTTAAAGGCAGTTCATTAAGTCGCATAGGGTGCATAACTGGACACAGACAAATGTGAATATTGTAACGTTAATGTATTCTCCACGTAACGTTGCCGGGTACACAAAGGAAGAATGCTAAAAGAAAGCTGGTACCTTCGTTTGGACGACAGTGTTTTCACCGTTGACAGGCTTGTAAATCTCCAGGTCATGTACCCAACCACCGGTGAACTGAACGTGGGCTTCCAAAGACTGATAATTACGAAACTGTCCAGCGGTGTGGGCACTGACCGACACCAAACCCAAGATATGCAAACACATCAGGAAACGTGAGGGGAGGCAAGGCGTCAGGGTCGCGGATTCCATAAGGATCGACATTTCCGATAATGTTGATTTTGTCAATATAGCGTTTCTTGGCGTCCGGTATGAGTTTGTCTTTGTATAATCCATCTTTTTTCAAACTGTTTTTTAAGCATACTTAGCCCAAGCAGGACGAGGAAAACATTGCGTGTTACTGGCTAGCGTCCATGGCATCACAATATGGCGGCTTCTCCCCACAATGCATTGCGCAATGACGTCGGTTGCCAAGCTCAATAAGTCTATGGTGACTTTAATGAGAGCGGTTTCTGTGCTGTGCTGGGTCTGGAATCCTTATCGAAATTGCGCGAAAATACAACTATTTGTTGTGTCCTGTGCCTTTAAGACGTGATGACGTAGGAGGAGAGAGGAGGAGTCTACGTGGAGCTGTGGCCGTTACTTGCTTACCTCAGAGATGTTCAATAAATAACCGTTGATTAAGATACTACTCTGCTTACTTATTACCACAGTACACACAACAATTGGCGACGAGGTAATTTGGATTTACTTGTGAGTTGGTTTCCCGCTTGTTACAACGGCCGGGAATGTGCCGTTCCCGGGCTTGTTCCCGCCCTGCCCTGGTGAACCTGCCGTCCCGTTCAACACCGGGCGGTTAGCTCGTGAGAACTACTTGCTAGTTATCACTGCTACTGGACACTCTTGGTCTACTGCAAGACGAGGAGCTGCTTTACTTCCCTGCCTGGGGACAGGAGGACACAGACTTTTCTACTCACTTCCCGACACAGCAACGGACTACCATACTGCCATGGCTGCGTTGGAGGCGCACTTTGTCCCAAATACGAACCTTGTTGCTGGACGTCATGGGTCCCGGAAGAGAGTACAAGCTCCGAAGGAAATGGTTGTTCAAGATGTTGCTGTGCTACGTGACCTGGCATCGACGTGCCACTTCGGTGACCAAGATGAGGTGATCCGTGATCAGCTGGTTGGATGCCTGTACAACCCGCGGATACGTGAGAGACTGCTGCTGCTGGACAGTTCACTTACCCTGGACAAGGCCGTGGTTACTGCTATACAAGTGGAGGCTGCACCGGAGCAAGCTGAAGGGTTCTGTCAGCCGACTGCCGCACCTATGCAGGCTGCACATCAGGTGGCCAAACGACAAGGGAGAGAGAGGAAAACATGCCAACGCTGCTGCTGCTGCTGCTGCTTCTCAACAAGGGGAGAACACATGTTACCTTCCGCTGTAGATTACATGGACATTTAGCCAATGCATCTAATTACCCAGCTACATCCGTTACATGCAGGAAATGCAACAAAGTGGGACACTTGGACAAAGTGTGTCATGGTGCCACACAGACACGCACAAGAGAGGTACGTGAGGTTGAACTACCGGAGCTGACGGTGTTATATACTGAACATTCTGCGCATCTTAGTGATAAGATCACCTGCACGGTGGATATTCTTACTAAACAATCACAGTGCTGCACAGTGCAGCTGCTGGTGGACACGGGTTCGTCTGTCTCTATACTGCTGCCACAGAGTCTCTATGCACAGCATTCCAGAAGCCTTCCACTCACTGAACCTACTGCCAGGCTGGTGTCATACTCAGAACCAAGCGTTCCAGTGCTGGGGTGCATGTCTGCTGCTGTTTCTCTCCATGGCCGCACTGCTACAGGAACCTTCTTCATTGTGGAGAAGGGAACGTGCGTCTCGCAAACAACAAAGTACTGTCTCCTGACACCTCCGCCTCTCCCTGTCCTCCTGCCCATCTTATGGCCTACACCTACGATGTCGTCTACCACCCTGGTTCTGAGAATGCACCTGCCGACTGCATGTCTCGCCTACCTCTGCCTGCTACCTCCTCAGCCGATGAGTCTCCTGCTGCTGCTCCACCCGACGATGACGCAGAGTATGTTGCCCTCCTCACCACTGCTCGTGCGTCTCTCTCTGCTGCTGACCTTCACTCTGCCTGTGCCTCATGTTCTGAGGTCGTGCAGCTTCGTGCTATCATCACAAAGGGTTGGCCTCCTTCCTCCAAAGGCCTCGACCCTGTGCTCCTGCCATACTACTCACTCCGCCAGGAACTGTCTGTCAAGGACAATTTCGTGTTTCGTGGCCCCCGGCTGATTGTGCCTGCTGCTGTCCGCTCTACGCTTGTCTCCATCACTCACGAGTCCCACCAGGAGGTGGTGCGGACAAAACAGCGACTACGTGAACTCTACTGGTGGCCCAAAATGGACGCTCAGGTGCTCAGTGCCATCCGTTCCTGCTACTTTTGCCGGTCAAACGACAAGACAGCAAAACTACGCCCAGGCCCGCTACAACCTGTGCTGCTACCTGATGGACCGTGGCAAAAAGTTGCCATGGACATAGTCGGCCCCTTCGAGACTGCTGCTTCAGACTGCAGATACGCCATCACGATGACTGACTACTACAGCAAGTGGCCTGAGGTAGCCTTCACTCGTGACATTACCACTGACACTGTGCTTACGTTCATGTCATCCGTGTTCGGTCGGCATGGAAACCCCCTGAACATCGTCACTGACAACGGTGTACAGCTTACCTCTACATCGTTTGCATCTTTGCTGGAGGAGAGACAGATCTCCCACAACCGCTCTTCTCTCTACTACCCTGCTGCTAATGAAGCTACACTAGAGAGATTCAACCGCATTCCGAAACAAACCATCCCGTTGGCCATTCAGCAGCGTCAGCCGTGGAAACCAGCCGTGGTAGACTTCCTTCAGGTTTACCGCGCCACTCCCCACACCACTACCGCTTCGTCTCCGTTCCAGCTGCTCCATGGTCGACCCATGCGAACCAAACTGACCCTGTTGCCTCCTGCTCCTGGATGTACATCAGCGAAGATGGACATCCGCCACAGAGTTACTCAACAACAGAGTAAGATGAAAGGCTACACGCGGTGCACGTCCTCCTGCATGCCGAACAGGGGACAAGGTGAGGGTTAGAAACCCATGACACGTGCCGAAAGGTCACAAGAGGTCCTCTCCCCATAAGGGAGAAGGTTGGGAACAGTACATACATTCTGAGCAATGGTAAGACTTGGGATGCCTCCTCCCACCTTACTGCGTTCCCGGACACCACACCTACAGACAAAGACACCGTCGAACTGCAACTGATCCTTCACCCAGACCTACACGTGGAGCTCGCCGGTCTGTGTGGCTCAAGGACTATGTGACTTGAATTAAGAGACTTGACTCACAAATGGTTATCCTTGGTTATTCTTGAAAAATGCTTGATCGTTTATAGAAGTGTGGTTGTTCTTAAAAAAAAAAAAAAATGCTTGATCTTGTGGAAGTGTTCTTGTTGTGTTGAGATTAATCATTGCCCTTACACTGTTGCACTACTCCAGTCAGAGGGTTTGATTGTTAATGCATGCACTTCATGTGTTACAGCAGTTACTATATTGTTTTACTAGCTAGCCTGATAACAGTACAGATGCCCTCATGTGATATTTGTGATAGACTGGTATATTATTTCGATTAATCTTATTGAGAATGCGTATTTTGTATCTATACCCTTGATTTACATGCGTCCTGTTAATAGAAGTAATTATTTTAAGAAAGGGGAAGATGTTGTGCCCTGTGCCTTTAAGACGTGATGACGTAGGAGGAGAGAGGAGGAGTCTACAGCGAGCTGTGGCCGTTACTAGCGTACCTCAGGGATGTTCAATAAATAACCGTTGATTAAGAGACTACTTTGCTTACTTATTACCACAGTGCACACACAGTGCACACAACACTATTCATGTGCAAGTGTGTGATTAGATGAAGAGAAACAGATTTTTCTAAGATTTTAGATTTAAAAAAGGTAGATTTGAAATTGGTCTAAAATAGTTTAAAACAAGCGGGTCGAGAGTAGGCTTCTTCAGGAGAGGTCGGACTACTGCTTGTTTGAGAATAGATGGGAACAAACCGGTAGACACTGAGCAGTTGATAATGGAGGGAATTTGTGGGCCAACAGTGTGAACTCTCTTCTAGCAGTCTAGTGGGGATGGGGTCCAGCTGACAGGTGGAAGGTCACACAGCATTGTGTTTGCGCAAAAGGGAAACTTATTTCTCAATGTTACTGCATTGTTCTTGCTGATTTTGATACACAACTGCTGTAAAAGGCAAACTATGAAGTGGTCTGTAACAGCAAACTGAGGGTGAAGAATACTGCTGTTATTCTTGTTACGTTGCACCGCATTGTGTTGCAACGCTATGCTATGCTGCTAGGTGGTGAGGCTTTAAGGGGTGGACAGATCGTCCTTTTGGTTCAAAAGGTTTTCAGGCGCAATTCTGATAAAAAGCCAGTTTGAATTATACACTAGTACAGTGGTTTTCAAGTCTGGTAATGGGGACCCCTGCTGCTGCAGGTGTTATCTTCTGCCACATGTTCCAGCTGTCTCATCAGGGAGGTGTTAGACCTGGAACAACAGGTGCATGTAATGACCTGGCCGAAGAGAAAACCTGCAGGACTGATATTTGCCAGGGACTGAGTGGAGAACAATTGCACTACAATAGACTGAACAGCCCTAGCTGGAGGCCCTGGGCATTTAGCTAAGAAGGTCCAAGTCAGTCAGCCAGCAAATCTGTATTTTGAGGGACACTTAACTGCATCAAGCCAATTAATCACATGTAAGCGAAACCATCTTCCTGTCGTGCCCCTGCATTGTTCCTCCTTTCAGCTGCTGACAAGCGAGAAGCACCTCAGAGAGTCTCTGTTTCCAGTAAGCCAGGAGCTTCACCTGACAGCCTCTTTCTAGCTCTAACACAAATACATACACCCCCCCCACACACACACACACACACACACACACTTGCATAGTGGAACCAGATCTCTCCGATGGAGAAAGCGACCACCAGTGTCTGTAGCATCATCACTACATTAAACATTTGAACCCAATCCAAACACAGCTAAACTAGCCTGGCGGGCATGCAGAGCAATTCAGAATTAAAATTTCAATAATAGATGAGAGGTGCAGCTTGTAATGAGTTCATCTGCTGCCTGTCTACTTTCCCTTTCCCAGTCAGCTCACTGAAGCAGCCTTCACACTCAACTGTGTGGAGAGAGACCAGTTTGCAAAGGTCAGAGTTTTGATGCTATTCACACACAATCAGATGGGAGAGTTTCATTCCAACACACTTTTTTGAGAAACACATTATGAGGAAAAACTGTTGACAAATTTATGACTTCCATCCATACATTATCCAAGCCGTTTATCCCAATAGGGGTCACGGGGATGCTGAAGCCTATCCCAGCAGTCATTGGGCAGCAGGTGGGGAGACACCCTGGACAGGCTGCCAGTCCTGTCAGTACTTTTATCCAGTTTGTACCAGTTTATGCTAGTACTTTAATCATACTAACTCATAAATGAAAGTCAGATTTCTTGTATTTATCCAATCTCTTTGTACTAAACATTGTCCCTCTTTGGCTTTACTCTTCACTTTCATCTGTTATTCTGTCTCTCTCTCACACTTCGTCTCTCTTTCTCTTTCAACTTAATGTCTTCCTTGAGACTGGTGTGCAGGTCTTTTTCTAATAACTTGACATGTTTTGCCCCATGGTACAGGAGCCTGCAGGATTCCCTTTCAAGCTTCACACACACATGAGAGAGGTTACATGATGTCAAAGGATCTACCGCAAATCCACATCCATATTTGCATGCATATGCATACCATCAATTCACATGGAAAAGCTAATCGTTCCGGGCATACAGCCTACTCTGCAGACCCAGCAGAGTCTAGCCTGCATACCAAGCAGCCCAGGACAGGGGTTCTCATCCAACACCATACAACACCACCTGCTTTTACATTTAGAGTATTTTAGCGGCCCAGCCAGTCTCCCATCTGACATAGAAGGGTGTGGTGTCATGATGGAAACATTGTTTAACACTTAAAATGACTAGTATCATACATTCATATGTCTAAATAAACAGATTTAGACGCTGATAGAACACATCAGTTTAACCTGCTGGTATAGCTAGGGGCACCCGCAGGATTTCTTCCCGTGGTAGGCTAGGCAAAGAAACAGACAATCAAACAACAAATATAAGTACCATGACTGACACTTGAATAAGCTATAATACAACAATGACCTTTCCAATATTTCCTGTTCCATTCACATTAGACTGTATAGCAGAGTAGCTGTAAGAAAAGTTGTGGCTCTACTCACTCATCCTGGAGAAAAGAGCTGAGCTTGATCAGCAGTGATTCAATGTGTCAGTGTTGGCTGGGGAAATGCGGCCGATACATTATGATTCAATGTGTCAGTGTTGGCTGGGGAAAGGCAGATGATACATTGTTACAGTGTTTACAGATGACAGTCTGGCCAGCTGTGATACAATGTGTCAGTGTTGGCTGGGGAAAGGCGGATGATACATTGTTACAGTGTTTACAGATGACAGTCTGGCCAGCTGTGATACAATGTGTCAGTGTTGGCTGGGGAAATGCGGCCGATACATTATGATTCAATGTGTCAGTGTTGGCTGGGGAAAGGCAGATGATACATTGTTACAGTGTTTACAGATGACAGTCTGGCTAGCTGTGATACAATGTGTCAGTGTTGGCTGGGGAAAGGCGGATGATACATTGTTACAATGTTTACAGATGACAGTTGGGCCGCTGTGATACAATCTATCAGTGTTGGCTGGGGAAAGGCGGACGATCCATTGTTACAATGTGGGAAAAGGTGGGCGATACATAGTTAAAATGTTGACCGATGACAAGATCATTGTGGGCGGGATCAAGGATACAACAGCTGTGGAGAGAGGACAGGCACAGCCTACAGATGGAGACGGTAACAAATTCGCAATTTCATTTTGCCCTGGGGTTTGCAAGCTGCAATAAATGGTGCATGTTTGCATGACCAGCAATGGGTGGTCCGCAGCCAGGTACAGGCCCGCTGGGCTGGACTAAAGGTATATTTGTGGTAGATTGTGTGACGTCACGTAACCGCTCTAATTTGTCTGCATACCTTCACAGAGAATCCTGCAGGCACCCCTGATACGGAACTATAAATTCAGAGAACTCATTCATTTTTCTTCTTATGTTAGACATATTTGCAAGGGTATATTAAAAAAAAAAAAAAAACAACAACATGAAACATTCAAAACATTACTATGTAGGTACAACCATAACTTGCTTAGGTGGATGGTTACCTGTTTCAAATGACTGGGCATGACTGTGAGTGTCACACAACAGATCTATACAGTAAAAAACCTGAGTGTTGATTTAACTCTGAGAGTGTACAAATGCATCGTTTTGGGTCCATTTTTACACTCTCAGAGTTAAATTAACATCAGGATTTTACTGTGTAGATCACCTGTCCCGCCACTGTTCATCTATTGCTCTCTCTCACTCTCTCTCTCTCTCACTCTCTCTCTCTCTCTCTCTCCTCTCTCTCTCTCTCTCTCTCTCTCTCTCTCTCTCTCTCTCTCTCTCTCTCTCTCTCTATCCCTCTCTCTCACTCTCTCTCTCTCTCTCTCTCACTTACTCACTCACTCACTCACTCACTCACTTCACTCACTCACTCACACTCTCTCTCTCTCTCTCTCTCTCTCTCTCTCTCACACTCTCTCTCTCTCTCTCTCTCTCTCTCTCTCTCTCTCTCTCTCTCTCTCTCTCTCTCTCTCTCTCTCTCTCTCTCTATCCCTCTCTCATCACTCCTCTCTCTCTCTCTTCTCTCTCTCTCTCCTCCTCTCTCTCTCCTCTCTTCTCTCTCTCTCTCTCATCTCACTTACTCACTCACTCACTCACTCACTCTCTCTCACTCTCACTGTCAGTATTTATTTAGCCTGCCTGCACGAAAAAACTTCTTGTGTGTCTTGTTCATGGAATTGCGCACCAGTGATCCAGCACGAGAATCTGATGTTCATTGATGTGCTGCAAGTCAGTTCATGAATAATTCCCCACAATCACAAAAACAAACAAGATGTACTCCACACACACACACACAACACACACACACCACACACACACACACACCACACACCAAATAAACATGGGTCAGATGTGTATGATCTTGGAAAATTGCATTTGCAATTCTCCACCTGCTCTCCTTCCTCTGAGAGGCTGTTTATACCTGTTAATAACATGTCTTATACTGTTTATACCTGTTATTAACATGTCTTTATACCTGTTATTAACATGTGTCTTATACATGTTTATACCTGTTATTAACATGTGTCTTATACCTGTCCATACATGTTATTAACATGTATCTTATACCTGTTTATACCTGTTTATTAACATGTCTTATACGTGTTTACACCTGTTATTAACATGTCATACCTGTTATTAACATGTCTTATACATGTTTATACCTGTTATTTAACATGTGTCTTATACCTGTTTATACCTGTTATAACATGTCTTATGCTGTTTATACCTGTTATTAACGTGTCTTATACCTGTTTATACCTGTTATTAACATGGTGTCTTATACCTGTTTATACCTGTTATTAACATGTGTCTTATACCTGTATACACCCTGTTATTAACATGTCTTATACCTGTTTATACCTGTTATCTAACAGTGTGCTGGAGCTCCGATCACAAGTTGGGCAGCTGTAAGGACGTCAGTTCACCCCTGGCAGTACTATGCGTCTCCACATGAGTCTTGAGTGACCGCATTGATCTGATCTCCCTTCTGCGCTCTATATGCAAATAAACACGTACGTCACTGTGGTAGGGGGTGTGGTTTAGCCTCGCTGCAACTGGAGAGGGGGGTGTGGTTCGCGGCGAGCAGCGCACCGGCCCGTGCGGAGTTAACGAATGAAATAATTATTAAATTAAGACTGTGTTAATCACATAAAACCGTGTCCGCCTTCATCTAGAACCTTCCCGTTGCACAATCAAGTAAATAAACACGTGGAGAGAGGACTTGAAGCAACAAACGTTTAACAAAATGAGACATCCCTGCTCACTTGAGCCTTATTTTAACGTGCCGTCAACTAGTATGACTGTCAATTTTACAAATTATAATTCATTCATTCATTAATTCATCACCAGCCGCTTCTCGGGGTCGGGTCATGGTGGCAGCAAGCTAAGTAGGGCACTCCAGACGTCCCTCTCCCCAGCGACGCCCTCCACCTCCTCCTGGGGATCTATTGTGTTTGGAAATCACGTCAGGACACAGCGCTGTCGCTCGACACAACCTCTACGTTGCATTCTTTATTTAGACTGACACAGCATCACAACCCAGAGACCACAGGCATCACCAATCGATCCCAGCACAATAGAACAGCACCAAATCAAATGCAGCACTGTCGATGTGTGCATACATAACATTCCCCCCCCCTCCCGGCAGGATTTCAAACATGAAAGGTTGACACAAAGTCCTCTAGGTGGCCAGGCGTAAACGTGTGCGAACAGGTCGCGGGGGTGGCCTGAGGCTGGGCAGGCCGAGGTGGGGAGGGAGAAGGGCAGGGGAAGCTGAGGCCCAGGAATGTCTGGGGCCCGTGTAGGAGCTGCATGAAGCCCCGGGGCGTCTCGCCATGCTGAGGGGAATGGCTAAGGTTGTGTCACCAGCTGCTTGTGTGGCGGAGCTGACACCTTCCATAGACGACTGGAGTGCCACCGAGTGCCATCGCTGAGATGGTGGGTGGCTGGGCCCAGCTGACGGGTGACTTGGAGAGGAGAGGACCAGTATGAAGCCATTTTATTGTCCCTGTGGTGGCCTGCGGACCCTGACCCAGTCTGACACATTGATGTCGGGCACCCTGGTTCGTTTTGACTAGTCAAACCGTTGCTTCATCCGCATCTGCTGACGAGAGTGACTGAGGCTCTGACCCCAGAGGGAGGTGCCTGGGGTGTGGAGGGGCGGAGCCTGTCAAGGGGCATGCACAGTTCCCGGCCTAGCAATGAGAGAGACTGGGGAGACGCCTGTGGTCGAGTGCTGTGTGGCCCGATAGTGCAGCAGAGTGTGACGGATGGCCTGCTTGAAAGAGCACCCTTGGGCCATGTGTGCTCTGAGGCCGTTCTTCAGTGACTGGTGAAAACGTTCAACCTGCATATATGACGGATGCCCTTGTTTTCGAGATAAGCACGGAACTCCAGCAGAGACCAGCTGAGGACCGTGTGTCAGTGGTGATGGTCTTTGGGAGGCCCCAGCGAGGAGAAGAGAGAGTCCAGGAAGTTGATGATGATCTGTGAGGTCACAGTGCCGGAAGTGGTGAGTTCAGGCCATTTTGAGTGTAGATCGTAGGCGACCACCATGAAGCGTTGGTGGTGGGGAACTCCATGGATCTCACCACAAATGTCCAACTGCAGGTGTTCCCAGGGCTGAGAGGGCCAGGCGAAGAGTTGCAGGGGTGGGGGGAGCCTGGTGGCCAGTCTTGCCACTCACAAGGCAGGCAGAACAGTCCTTCACCAGAGCCTCAATATCTCTGTCTATCCCCGGCCACCACACCAGGTCTCGGCAGCGCTGTTTCAGTTTCACAATGCCCAGGTGGCCTTCATGCGCCGTATTCAAAACACGTGCACGGAGAGCAGCTGGGACCACTGTGCAAAACCCAAGTGCCACGCAGGTGTCGTTCCAGCAGGAGAGCTCCTGTCTGACTCGGGCGAACGCAGCCAGCTCCTCTGGGACCTTGTGAGGCCAGCTGTTCTGGATGTAGGTGCGGAGCTGGAGAGGACAGGGTCCCTGTTCGTGAGGCTGCCCTCAGCTCCTACAGAGAGACAGTGGCCTGGAGGGGTGTGTGTAGCATTTGGACAATGTCCTTTTCCACACAGTCAGTGTCCGTCTGTGGAGCTGGGGTGGAGACAGAGCGAGAGAGCAGGTCGGCGACAACATTGTCTCTGCCTGGAGTGAACTGCAGGCTGAAGTTGTACAGCGGAGGCGGTCCGACCAGGCGGTGCAGCCTCAGGGGTTTGTAGCCTGTCCCAGATGTGGACAGCAGCGCTGTCAGGGCCTGGTGATCTGTCCTGAGGGTGAAGGAGCGGCCATAGAGGTAGAGGTGCCACCTTTCACAAGCCCAGATACAGGGCTAACGCCTCACGCTCACCCACGGAGTACCGCTGCTCGGTCAGTGTTGAGGGCACGGGAGGCGAAGGCGATGGGCTTCTCCACACCGTTCTGGGTTTGAGACAGCACAGCCCCTATCGCTGTGGCTGATGCGTCACAGGTCACAAAGGTGGAGCTGGAGATGTCGAAGTGAGCCAACACTGGTGGTTAAGTCAGTTGAGTCTTGAGATCATGCACAGCGTCACTGCATGCCTTTTGACCACACCCATGGCTCATCCTTACGCAGCAGCTGGCGCAGGGGGGCTGTGGTCGCAGAGTACTGGGGAAGAAACCTCAGGTAGTAACTTGTCATACCCAGGAAGGAGGTGACCTTGGGGCGGCCGAGCTGGGCTCAGGGGATTGGCCTGAATGGCGTCCACGTTAGGATTAGTAGTGGAGTTTACACCGCTCGCTGACAGCCGGAACCCCACGAACTCGATGGCTGGCACAGAGAAGACACATTTTCTCAGCATTGAGAGTTAGCTTGTGCTTGGACAGGGCTGCGAAGACCATGTTAAGGCGCTTGTCGTGGATTTCACTGGTGGGCCCGTGTACCACTATATCGTCCAGATAAATGGCCATGCCCAGTATGCCAGCCAGCACGCAGACCATGATTTTGTGGGAAGCAGCTAGGGCGGAGCTGAGACCGAAAGGCATCCTGGTGTAGCGAAACACTCCTGCGTGTGTCACAAAGGCTGTGAGGTTTCGGCTGCTGGGGTGGAGGGGCACCTGTAAGTACCCCTGTCTGAGGTCGAGCTTGGAGAACACCTCAGAGCCATAGAATTGAACAGTGAGTTCTTTGTCGGTTTATACCTGTTATTAACATGTGTCTTATACCTGTATACACCCCACAGTCGGTTGAAGACTGGGGGGGTGGGGCCCCCTGACCCCAGCCGAGGAAGATCGACAGACGTTGGCAAAGTGATTGTGCTTACCGCAGCTACGGCATGTCTGGCCACGGGGCAGGGCAGTTCTGAGCCCTTGAAACATGAGACCGGGACCCACAGTTACCACAGGACTGTTGAGGGCAGGGGCCAGGAGAACGCTGTCGTTGCAGTTGCAAGACGTCCCCAGCGGAGTCCGCGCCCCGCCTCGCTCTGGCTGGGTTGCGTCCCGAGGGGCAGCCGTGAGTAGAGGAGGAGTTCGTTGGCAGCTTGACTGGAGGTGGCCACTTGCTGTGTATTTAGCATAGCAGCACACTCAGCTGCTCCCTCAACCTGTAGTGCGATGGTAATTGCTCTGGACAGCAGCAGATCATCTTTTTCCAGCAGGAGAGTCTCACGCACCTTTGCGTTGTTGGTGTGTGTTCGATTAGCTGGTCGCGAACCATCTCGTCCTGAAGCGCGCCAAACTTGCATGAGCTAGCTAGCCCTCGCAAATTAGCTACGTACTGCCGCACAGACTCACCAGCAGGTGGTGTCGCTGACGGAATATAAATCGCCGAAGGAGGGCACTCTGTGGAGCAGCGAAATGGGTGCTCATAAGTCCCACAGCTTCGTCAAAGTTTGTGACGTTCCCCAGAGTCCCGAGCACACGATGACCCTCTGCTCCCAAGCAGTGTAGCAACAGAGCCGTCTTCCTAGCCTGGCTCACGTCGTCGAGCCTGAGGCGATGATGTAATTTTCAAAACTATGTAGCCAGCGAGTCCATGGTACCGAAGGCTCGCCAGGTAACGCCAGGAAGGGGGCAGGTGGTGGAGAGAGATTATCAGCCATCCTCGTCGCCAATATTGTATTGAGAAATCACGTCAGGACACAGCGCTGTCGCTCGACACAACCTCTAAGTTGCATTCTTTATTTAGACTGACACAGCATCACAGGCAGACCCGATCAAACAACCCAGAGCCCGCAGGCATCACCAATCGATCCCAGCACAATAGAACAGCACCAAATCAAATGCAGTACTGCCGATGTGTGCAGACATAACAGGATCCCAAGGCGTTCCCAGGCCAGACTGGACATGTAGTCCCTCCAGGGAGTTCTGGGTCTACCCCGGGGTCTCCTCCCAGTTGGACGTGCCCGGTAAACCTCCAAAGGGAGGCACCCAGGAGGCATCCCTAATCAGATGCCTGACCACCTCAACTTGTTTCGTATCTCGAATGAAGACCAGAGGCCAGTGGTAGCGAAACCCAAAGGACAGACACACACAGAGCACCGAGAAACCCGAAGGTGATTTTAATGCAGAAAATAAAACAACACTGCCACTGGGATGATAACAGGGGAATCTCAGGTGGGGGTTGTTGAGACGATGTGCGTGCGCCTGGCTACCAAAGTCCGAATCCGTAGAGGCGAGGGGTTGTCCGAGGAAGTCCGGGTCCGAGATCCAGGAAGTCAAGTCCGAAAGGAGGAGTCCAAGGAGAGAGACGCGGAGGGAGATCCCTGGAGAGGTCCGGGGAAAACGTGACGGTCGCTGGGGACGAGGAGCGAGGGACACGCGGGGAGCCGTGGGAAGTCGCGGAGGGAGAGTCGCAGCTTTCAGTACGTCGAAGCCCAGAGA
>NC_079229.1:1272500-1302757 GCF_029633865.1 Lampris incognitus | reverse complement strand
CCCACTCCCGTTGTGCACGGTGCTCCTTCTCGTCGCTGCCCCCTGTTGGCGGCCCACCATGTTGGCTTCTGTTTAACGCGCCCATCGGCCTCACACGAGGACCCCCGAGGGGCGGCTCTCAAGGCGACCGGACTAATGTGGCCTGAGGCAGCGCACGCTGGGGGACCGAGGGCAGGAGCAGCACATGTGCACACACAGCGACACACATGTGCACACACAGCGACACCACATGTGGGCCACACACAGCGACACACATGTGGGCCACACACAGCGACACACATGTGCACACACAGCGACACACATGTGCACACACAGCGACACACGTGGGCCACACACAGCGACACACATGTGCACACACAGCGACACACGTGGGGCCACACACAGTGACACACATGTGCACACACAACAACACACGTGGGCCACACACAACAAGTCCTCCAACCCATTACGACCGCGTAGCTGGTTTGTTGCGACCCTGCAGCGCTGCTGTTGGTGACGTACTCATCTGAGGTCACGGGGACTTTATTATTGTTGGTTATTTATTCCTTTGTTATTCCTTTATTATTCCTTTATTATTCCTTTATTATTTATTACTGTTCATGCAAAGTGCAGGTGTAAAGGTAGCAGCTTGGGGAGATGTGAAGAAACCGTCCGTTACAGGCGTGTACACGGCCCCTTGCACTCCCCCCCATCTCTTGGCTTGTCGCAATTTGATGGTAACAAAAGTCAAAGGTCATACGATGAGGAAGCACCCGAGACACCAGATTGTCGTTATTTATACGACCGCTATAGGTCGCACACCTTTAAAACGTAATAAGCTGTTTGTACAGACGACCTATGGGGGCTTTTGGTGGAGGACGGTCTCACAGCAACACATGTATGAAGCTGTGTTATCGGCCACATGGGACGGGGGGGACGGGGGGACGGGGGGGTCTTGCATAACTCGAGCACACACCCTCCTAATTGGGCATATATGCTTAGCCACTAAAGCGTACGCTTACCATCGACAAGTACACAACACACACACACACACACACACACGACACACACACACACACACACGCGAGCATTAGAAACACTGTCCAATGACGTAACTGCTGAGGGAGACAGTGGCACTACTACCTATTATACACTTCCGCTTCTCAAAAGAGTAGGAAGCTGCTGAGGGAGACAGCAGCTTCCTACTCTGACCCTCGGAGAATGGCAACCCCCCCCCTCCCCCAACATCCCCCTGAAGAAGGGATCAACCTCCCGATCTATCCCTCCGTTTCCTGGTGCCCTTCGCTGGCTGTGCTGAGGGGGCGTGCGGGACGGATGACGTTTACTGCCCCATCAGTTCTGACAGCCTTCCCCGCGCACAGATCACAGTCACCTGATCAGCGCTTAATACGGCGATGGCTGCAGCAGCTGCTCAGGGTGAAGCAAAACAAACTCACATGCTTGCACACAAGCGCAGACACGTTCACGCACGCGCACACACATGCAGATTTAAATGCAGATATATGCACAAACACACGCAGGTGTGTTGTGTGTGTGTGTGTGTGTGTGTGTATATATATATGTGTGTGTGTGTGTGTGTGTGTGTGTGTGTATATATATATAATATATATATATATACACACACACCACACACACACACAGACACACAAACACACATACTATATGTACTAGAGTATTGGGACAGCTGGCCATGACACCTGCAGGAGCTTTTATGACACCCCATTCTAAATCCATAGGCATTAATATGGAGTCGGTCCCCCCCCCCTTTCCAGCTATAACAGCTTCCACTCTTCTGGGAAGGCTTTCCACAACATTTTGGACGAGAAGACCTGGCTCGCAATCTCCGTTCTAGTTCATCCCAAAGGTGTTCGATGGGGTTGAGGTCAGGACTCTGTGCGGGCCAGTCAAGTTCTTCCACACCAAACTCACCCAACCATGTCTTAATGGGCCTTGCTTTGTGCATTGAGGCACAGTCGTGCTGGACAGAAAAGGACCCTCCCCAAACTGTTCCCACAAAGTAGGAAGCATAGACTTGTCCAAAATGTCTTGGTGTGCTGAAGCAATAAGATTTCCCTTCACTGGAACTAAGGGGCCTAGCCCACCTAGCCCACCTCCTGAAAAACAACCCAATACCATTATCTCTCCTCCACCAACTTTACAGTTGGCACAATGTAGTCAGGCAGGTAACGTTCTCCTGGCATCCACCAAACCCAGACTCGTCCACCAGACTGCCTGACAGAGAAGTGTGATTCGCCACTCCACAGAACACGTTTCTACTGCTCCAGAGTCCAGCGGCAGCGTGCTTTACACCACTCCATCTGACGCTTGGCATTGTGCTTGGTGATGTAAGGCTTGCATGTAGTGGCTCGGCCATGGAAACCCATTCCATGAAGCTCCTGGTGCACAGTTTTTGTGCTGATGTTAATGCCAGAGGAAGTTTGTAACTCTGCAGTTATTGAGTCAACAGAGCGTTGGCGACTTCTACGCACGATGCGCCTCAGCGCTCGTTGACCCCGCTGTGTGACTTTACGTGGTCTGCCACTTCCTGGCTGAGTTGCTGTTGTTCCTAAACGCTTCCGCTTTTCAATAATACCACTTAGAGTTGACCGTGGAATATCCAGCAGGGAAGAAATTTCACGAGCTGACTTGCTGCAGGGATGGCATCCTATGCAGTTCCACACTTGAATTCACTGAGCTCTTCAGAACAACCCATTCTTTCACACGTTTGTAAATGCAGACTGCAAGACTAACTGCTGGATTTATACACATGTGGCAATGAAACACCTGAATTCAGTGATTAAGAGGTGTGTCCCCAATACTTTTGTACATATAGTGTATGTGTGTATGTATGTATGTGTGTGTATATATATATAGATGTATGTATGTGTATATATATATAAATGTATGTATGTGTGTTTGTGTCAGTGTGTTTGTATATATATATATGTGTGTGTGTGTGTATGTGTATGTATGTGTGTGTGTGTGTGTGTGTGTGTGTGTGTGTGTGTGTGTGTGTGTGTGTGTGTATGTATGTATGTGTATTTATATTTATGTATATATATAGTATGTATGTATGTGTTTATATATTTATATATATGTATGTATGTACACTACCGTTCAAAAGTTTGGGATCACCCAAACAATTTTGTGTTTTCCATGAAAAGTCACACTTATTCACCACCATATGTTGTGAAATGAATAGAAAATAGAGTCAAGACATTGACAAGGTTAGAAATAATGATTTGTATTTGAAATAAGATTTTTTTTACATCAAACTTTGCTTTCGTCAAAGAATCCTCCATTTGCAGCAATTACAGCATTGCAGACCTTTGGCATTCTAGCTGTTAATTTGTTGAGGTAATCTGGAGAAATTGCACCCCACGCTTCCAGAAGCAGCTCCCACAAGTTGGATTGGTTGGATGGGCACTTCTTTGAGCAGATTGAGTTTCTGGAGCATCACATTTGTGGGGTCAATTAAACGCTCAAAATGGCCAGAAAAAGAGAACTTTCATCTGAAACTCGACAGTCTATTCTTGTTCTTAGAAATGAAGGCTATTCCATGCGAGAAATTGCTAAGAAATTGAAGATTTCCTACACCGGTGTGTACTACTCCCTTCAGAGGACAGCACAAACAGGCTCTAACCAGAGTAGAAAAAGAAGTGGGAGGCCGCGTTGCACAACTGAGCAAGAAGATAAGTACATTAGAGTCTCTAGTTTGAGAAACAGACGCCTCACAGGTCCCCAACTGGCATCTTCATTAAATAGTACCTGTTAGAGCCTGTTTGTGCTGTGGCTTTCCTACTCAGTATAGGAATTCTGCCATTCTGGTCTACCACTTGAAACTCCAATCTGTGCAGTTTGTTTCAGGAGTTTCTGACGTTGACCTTACATTTCCCCAGCGGACACAGCCTTGTCTTGTTATTCACTTCAAGCACTTTTTCCTGAGTGCCCCAGCTGTGTGTCTGGGTTTAGGAAATGCATGGGGATGATGTTGAAGGTCGCCCCACAGTCTGTTTGGAAGTTAACTAGTCTTCTGTCTGTCATTATTCCTGCAAAGAGCTGTTGGCCTCAACCGTGGCCTTCTTTCACTTGGTTTATCATCTTGTTGTCCCCATTTATTTCTGTTATGGTCATAATGTCCTCATGTTTCACAGTCCTGCTTTGAGACAACATGCACTGGCTTCCATTTCCTGCTGCTCTGATTTTGACTTGCATTTTTTAGCAAAATTATTTTCTTTACAACACTTCTTGCACGTCTTACCAAAAGCTGGGCATTTGTTCTTGTTTGTTGTTCACTCATGTGTCTTACCACAAAACTTAGAGCAGATCTCATCTTTGCTTTTATTTAGAGTATATTTCAATGCATGAACTTCCCCGACTGTCTGTCCTTGAAGTGTTTTGCTGTTCTCCTTTGGCAGCTCTGTAGCTCTACATATTTGCAGACATCTGTAAGAGTCAGATTCTCTTCCCTGAGTAATCTGTCCCTCAGAGCAGTCATTTGTGCCACACATAATTCGATGTCTTATCAGTGAGTCTCTAATGTCTTCAAAATTACAACTACTGGCCACTCAAGTCCGTGACATACTTATAAATTTTCACATCTAATCTTTGATTCTGCACAAAAGAAATCTGTACCTTTCAACATTCTCATTCACTTTCGGATTACAGTGTTCGTCAAACAGTTTCATAACTGAACTCACTGTTCTTCTCCCAGTAGCTCTCTTCCACTCTCTATTGGGACAGTAGAACAGTTTGACTCCAGTACTTCCGTCCACATCGGGCATGGTGAGGCCTGTATGCAGTGCAAACTCCTCCATCCAGCTCTTCCATGTCCTTGTTCTTCTCCCAGTAGCTCTCTTCCACTCTCTATTGGGACAGTAGAACAGTTTGACTCTAGTACTTCCGTCCACATCGGGCATGGTGAGGCCTGTATGCAGTGCAAACTCCTCCATCCAACTCTTCCATGTCCTTGTTCTTCTCCCAGTAGCTCTCTTCCACTCTCTTTTGTGACAGTAGAACAGTTTGACTCTAGTACTTCCGTCCACATCGGGCATGGTGAGGCCTGTATGCAGTGCAAACTCCTCCATCCAACTCTTCCATGTCCTTGTTCTTCTCCCAGTAGCTCTCTTCCACTCTCTATTGTGACAGTAGAACAGTTTGACTCCAGTACTTCCGTCCACACCGGGCATGGTGAGGCCTGTATGCAGTGCAAACTCCTCCATCCAACTCTTCCATGTCCTTGTTCTTCTCCCAGTAGCTCTCTTCCACTCTCTATTGTGACAGTAGAACAGTTTGACTCCAGTACTTCCGTCCACACCGGCTATGGTGAGGCCTGTATGCAGTGCAAACTCCTCCATCCAACTCTTCCATGTCCTTGTTCTTCTCCCAGTAGCTCTCTTCCACTCTCTATTGTGACAGTAGAACAGTTTGACTCTAGTACTTCCGTCCACATCGGGCATGGTGAGGCCTGTATGCAGTGCAAACTCCTCCATCCAACTCTTCCATGTCCTTGTTCTTCTCCCAGTAGCTCTCTTCCACTCTCTATTGTGACAGTAGAACAGTTTGACTCCAGTGCTTCCGTCCACATCGGGCATGGTGAGGCCTGTATGCAGTGCAAACTCCTCCATCCAACTCTTCCATGTCTTTGCTAAGTTGCTGGAGTCCAAAACCAGTATTGATGGAGGGTTCAGTCCTTCCATTCCAACATCAGCTGTCCTCTCCGATGTCTGGTTAGCCAGTTGACTCCTCAAAGCTAGTTAGCTAGCTTGCAGCTCTCACCCGTGTCTAATGGCATCCAAACACACTGCTGCCACCGTGTTTCCTTCTCTTCCGTTCTTACTAAAGCACACAGGATGGATTACAGTTGCTTACTTGTGATTTTATTAACCCAGGCTTCAAATTAACTCAGCTCTAGCGCACATTACTCATGGTCTGTGTCACACAGTAATTGTTCCCTGGAACAACACAAACCAGGGACAACAATCCTATTGTTGCAGCATCTACCTCTCCCACTCATTTTCCTCCAGCTCTTTTGAATATATCTTCCTCTCTGTTCCTGTGGGGAGCCAACATGTTATTAAATGGTCTCTCAAGATCGCACATTTTTCATGACAAAACGCTCATAATTGTACACCTTTTAACCTCTGCCAACATGCTGCTGTAAAAGTAGAAGTGTGTGAATCTGACACTCCCTACAAACAACCATCAGCATTATGCTATCAAATTGATCATTTTGAATGTTCCCATTGAAATCCTAGTTTGTTTGCCATGATTAAACCAGTTAAATATGAATTAGACCATAAAATCATAAAAAAGGATCATCAGATCTTATCAGATGAGGTGGATGGATAGATGGAGATATAAAGAAGTAGAGGGATGATGGAGTAGTGAAAGAGAAAGAAGAAAAGGATTAATGTCTGAACTGAAAGAAGGATGGAAAGTTGACGAATGGCTAGTTTAGGGTAGAGAGAGTGAAGTAACTAAGGAGGGTAATGTGGACATATTAATTCCAACCTACGATTTTGAATAAAATATCAAAACTCTTTGATAATGCAGGGAATAAGATGCTGATCAGTTGTATTTCTTGTCTGTCCTGCAGGAGGAAATACAAGAAGACGTCCCAAAGGTAAGCCTAGCCTGCCAAGAGGACCATTAACCTGATCTTTGATATATCACCATCTCTGCAGAAAACGATGGGATGATGACCCTCACATGAACAATGAAAGCACTGCCAGCTTTTACGCAAAATTTCCTACTTGTTCAGTTTACTATTAAAGGCTTCTTTCTAGGCTTCATGTCTGTTCTTAATCAACCTGCCAGAATTGGAAAAGCTTTATTTGCAATTGTCTTTATGCATGCTCAATAATTCAGGTAAGAGAATCAAAGAGAGGTGAATCGGTTCATCTGGACTCAACGTTTATTAACAGAAATGTTTAATCATCATCTGAGTGACCTCTTCAGTCTCATCTGACTGCAGGTGTCCCACCCTTATAAACAATACAGTGACTGCAGGTGTCCCCACCCTGAGAACAATACTGCAGGTACCCCCACCCTTATAAACAATACAGTGACTGCAGGTGTCCCCACCCTGAGAACAATACTGCAGGTACCCCCACCCTTATAAACAATACAGTGACTGCAGGTGTCCCCACCCTTATAAACAATACAGTGACTGCAGGTACCCCCACCCTTATAAACAATACAGTGCCTGCAGGTGTCCCCACCCTTATAAACAATACAGTGACTGCAGGTACCCCCACCCTTATAAACAATACAGTGCCTGCAGGTGCCCCCACCCTTATAAACAATACAGTGACTGCAGGCGTCCCCACCCTTATAAACAATACAGTGACTGCAGGCGTCCCCACCCTTATAAACAATACAGTGGCATAACGACCAAAACCAACGGTCAGTTTCATATGCACATATGGGCGTGACCATTAACTAGAGTTACAATGGCCATGTGTACTATTCACAGAGGATTGGAGAATGTTTGCAATCACATCATTGTAAGATGGTGACAGAACATGTACAGTGGGCAGTAATACAGGCAGGGGCATGGGTGTGCTATGGGCACCCCAATCTCACCTGTAGTGGCCAACTTTTACATGGAGGAAGTGTAAAAAGAGTCTCTGATGTCCTATCCCGGGACACCACCTAGCATTGGTTCAGATTTGTGGACGGCGCCTCGGTTAAAATTAAATCTCAGGATGCAGCACATTTCACCGACCACATTAATTCTGTAGACAACCACATCAAGTTCACCAGGGAGGATGTGGAACATGACAGGTTAGACTTCTTACACTGTGAAATTGCAATTAGTGATGGGGGAAATTTGATTGTTGATGTTTACCATAAACCAACACATACTGATCAGTACTTAAGGTTTGACTCTCACCATCCACTGGAGCACAAACTAGGAGTCATCAGGACAATGGACCACTGAGCTGACAGCGTCCCCAGATCTACTACTCCTCCTTAACTTAGAGTGGCCTTACCTGTTGGGGTTTCTCTCAAAATTTAACTTAGGTGAAAACTTTATTAAATAGATATCTCTTCTGTATGCTGCCCCTTGTGCCTCAATTACTACAAATGGCCTGAAGTCTCTTGTGTTGTCAGTGGGGCGCGGTTCCAGACAGGGTTGCCCGGCCTTGCCCCTTCTGTTCGCCCTCACCATAGAGCAGCGGTGGCTAACCATGTGCCATGGAGAGCCATGTCTATGCAGGTTTTCATTCCAACTGACCCCACACCAGGTAATTCCGCGTTATTATGA
The DNA here is from genome assembly GCF_029633865.1 of Lampris incognitus. Taxonomy (NCBI): domain Eukaryota; kingdom Metazoa; phylum Chordata; class Actinopteri; order Lampriformes; family Lampridae; genus Lampris; species Lampris incognitus. The sequence continues at coordinate 1,294,485 of NC_079229.1, read as the reverse complement.
ATTCCATGTCACTTCTAGGCGAGACACGCCCCGTGCAGCGTTCAAGCCCTAGGATTGGCCAGATTGGCCAGTACTCCTTGCCTCCGTTGGTTGGGTTGGTTAAGGTTAGGGTTAGTGCAGGGTTAGGGTTAAGGTTAGCTAATCAGAGGCAGAGTTGTCAGTAGACTCTGATGAGTCGCTGTGGCAGATAGATCAGGGAGGATGGTAACTGATGTCGTGAGGCATCTTGGGAGCAGTGCTTCAGTAACAGCAAGAAGAACTACTTTAGTGGAGTAGCCACTCGGGGCGAGTCAGAGGTTTGGGGAGAGAAAGGAGACCTGACTGAATGCTGCTCGCTCAGCGGAAGCAGCGGGATGGGAAGAGTGTTTTGGACCACATTGTAAGAGATATAGTAACGGGAATCATGCTATGAGTACCACTGTGTCAACCAGCGGCCAACGTGTCTACTTATCCATGCACGTTACAATATACACGGAGCAGAGCCCTAGAAAGAGGGAGTTACGTCAATGAGGGGTCAGAACGCGAGCGGGTCACGTGGTTCATGTAGCCGCCGAATAGTTCCAAACGAAGCTTGCGGGTCATTTAAATGAACTGCTTAGCCGCGATTTCTGTTAACTATTAACCAATATTTTCAGATTTTTACATTTATATATCGATATATTCCGACGTGACACATATTCTATGCGCACTGTTTGGAACTATCCGGGGCTCCCATGATCCGCCATTGCTGTTAAACAAGTGGCCCATTGACGTCTACGGAGTTGACGTAACTCTCTCTTTCTAGGGCTCTGACACGGAGTAATACGGCGGTGAGCCTATACTATAGGTAATACGACCAGAGGCTAGTAGGCGCGCTCTCAGGCGGATGTATGTAAGCAGAACTGAAGTCGGTTAGGATACGCATGCACGGTTGTTGTTCTTTGTTGCTGAATAAAGTTCATAAAAAGGACTACCCGCCAGTCTCATCAATATAAACCACAGCAGATCCACCTGTACCGAATTCGGGGGGGGGGGGCAGTCGGAAACCGCCGCAACCGGGACGCGAACACGGGTCTCCCGCACCACGGGCGAATACGTTAACTAGTCAACTAAAGGACCGACCCTCTAGCCAAGGGCTAGCGAGACTACTCATCCGTGGTTGTTACAGTAACCCCCCCGCCCTTCCTTCGGGAAGCGCGTCCCTTCAGCATACCAGCTCCCTCACGCCTCGTGAGCGCACGCGCTTCCAATAGCCTCACGGTCTCACCATCCCACTTCTGACACCAATGTAGCGAATTCAAGGGGCAGCCGGGAACCGCCGCAGCCGGGACGCGAACCCGGGTCGACTACGCTAACCAGTCAACTAAAGCCAAGGGCCAGCGAGTCTACTCATCCGTGGTCGTTACACACCTGAGGCTGATTACTCATCAGCCTAGCGATCGTGTCTAATCTCCTCCCACCCCTGCCCCCTTTCTCCACCTGCAGCCGAGGCTAGCCCAAACCCCACTACCACAGTAAGTTAGAGGTTGAGTTTTAAGGGTACAAGGATGCTTAATTTTCTCCTTGAGGCCAATGTGTTTGAAAAATAGAACAATATGGGGTTTGGTTACCTACAACAACGACCACAGCAAGAAAACGTCACTCTGTCTTTTCTCCACGGGAGATGTGCTGTGACCATGACGCTGAGATCTCCTGGTTTCTGGCATAGACGTTCATCGTGATGTGATGTCATCCTTCATGCCTCATCCTTTGCTGATTTTCCCCCTCATCTCCGCGACCTTGCCATCAGGGTAATGCCATCACCTGCACAGATTAAAAGCCATCTGAATGGGAACACTGTGACTCAATAGACAAGCTAGCAAGTCTGCCTGATTACATTTTAGAGGATGTTGCGGCAAAGAAATCCTTCATTCAAGCAACAAGAAATGGAACAGGGGGCTTCATGACCACAAAGAGGTTGGTACACTATAAGGCTCAGAACTTTTTGTCATTGCACTGACTTATTTGACAGAAGGCCAACATTTCTATGACTTATGCAAATTTTAATTATTCTCTAGGGCTATAATTTGAGTGCACTTCAGCCAGAGGAAAAAGTATTCCCTCACAGAATTAATGTAAATTGTACTCTCACTCAATACCGGATCATTTCACTTTCCTCTTCTAATGATGTGTTTCTCGTTTCATTAGAAATAGTTGGAAAACGACAGGAACATAACAGCTCTACTAGAATGAATGAGTGAAGGAAGGGATGAATGAAGGAAAAAATAATATAACAAGAAAAGGCACTTTACAACATCTATCATTCAAAAGCTATGACACCTAGAAAGTATGACGTCGACAGCAGCTAACTGAAAAATCTTGTGTCACAAAGTTTGAACATTTTTTCAGGTTTCTCAATTGCATTTTTTTTTTTTGCAATACTGACCCATGAAAAGCCACAACGTTTTCGTTCACTTTATTCTGTCCATTATCATGTCCGTGAATGTTCTCATTCCATTATCATTGATTTAACAAAATCTATACCACACTGCACATCAAGCTACACACACACACACACACACACACACGTGTGTGTTCGCTATGGTAGCCACCAGTTCTCCTCCATTTCCTGTCCAGCTGCTCCTTGGTGGAGGAGTCAGTGACGTCAGCTGGCCGTGCACTGCGGAGCAGCTGTTTCACTTCATATAAAGGATGTGAGCAGCGCTAATGAGCATCAGACAAGGCTGTCTGCTGGGCTCATCTTGGTTTAGTGGTGTTTTAAAGGCACACCTTCTCACGCACGATCAAGCAAGACGCCGTTCTCTGATGTCACTGACAAAAAGGGATGGTCACGCTCGTTTTGTATCACAGAATTCCCCATCGACATTCTCTGTCTTAATGTTGTGTTGTTTTGGGAGTGTGTTCCTTTAGCGAAGTGACCGAGAACGAGTTAAACTCTCACTGGTGAGGCCTGTCTTTTCTAATCTGCTGTAAGTGTGAATGTTGCTTTCTTCTGTCCCCCCCCCTCTCTCTCTTTCTCACTCTCTCTTCCACATCTCTCCCCATCTCGCCCCTCTATATCTGTCCTTCCTCCCCCACTATCTCCCCCCCTCTCCCCCTTCTCCCCTCCCTCTCTACCTCTCTCTTCCCCCTTCTCCCCTTCTCCCCTTCTCCCCCTCTCTATCTCTGCCTCTCTCTCTTCCCCCCCTCTCTCTCTTCCCCCTCTCTATCTCGCTCTCCTCCCCCCTCTCTCGCCCCGCGTCTCTCGCTGCCTCATTCCCTCTCTTTCCGTCTATGCTTCTGACGTATTGATTCGGGATCAAACAGCGTCTCACGCGTCTCACTCAGGACTCCATCTCTTCACGCCGCTGTCACGTTGCTATTGATCCGGGGCCATTGTCCTCCGTTCATAACGGCTGGCTGCTGTTTGGCTGTGTAGGAGGCGATGTTTAACTGACATTAGAGAGGAAGATACAGTTCTGGCACTCTCTTGTGTGCCTGATGCTCGGTTTCAGACCTTAAGATTAAGTCACGAACGAAACTATCGATGGACAAATGGGAGAGGTTTCTGGAAACCCCACTCCCTCTCATCATTACTGAGCGCTTTCTGGTGGCCTGGAAGGAGCATGTGCCATCGTTTTATAAGCTCAGACAACAACTAGATAGCACCAACTTTTATTATATGTGTGCATGAAGTTGAATTGTGGAAGATTCCTGGACGCTGAGAGCTGGGTGGTCTACTCTCCAGAGGCGTGTTGTGAATGAAAGCAAGTGAAGGTGCTCACACAGTACACGCTGATAAAACAAGTCCTGTTATTTCAGTGATACATGGACATCCCCATCCACTCAGATATTCTCCATCAGATATTTTATTTTGCAATACTAACAAGAGAAGCCAGCGTGCACCATAAAGAAAGGTGGAGAAGTAACTACTATGCAGGCGGGAGTTATATATTATTATAAAAAAAACCCAGAAAACAGGAGATGGTCATGTCAGATGAACAAAATACATTAACAGCTCAACACCACCAAGAATGCTGACCTTTGCCTTTTGCCTATGGACGCCTAAATGTTCTGGATAATGTAGTAACCCACCATGCAGGCTGGAATGTTCTGGATAAATGTAGTAACACGCCATGCAGGCTGGAATGTTCTGGATAAATGTAGTAACACGCCATGCAGGCTGGAATGTTCTGGATAATGTAGTAACACACCATGCAGCCTGGAATGTTCTGGATAATGTAGTACCACCCCATGCAGGCTGGAATGTTCTGGATAATGTAGTAACACACCATGCAGGCTGGAATGTTCTGGATAATGTAGTAACACGCCATGCAGTCTGGAATGTTGTGGATAAATGTAGTAACACGCCATGTAGGCTGGAATGTTCTGGATAATGTAGTAACTCACCATGCAGGCTGGAATGTTCTGGATAATGTAGTAACACGCCATGCAGGCTGGAATGTTCTGGATAATGTAGTAACACGCCATGCCGGCTGGAATGTTCTGGGTAATGTAGTAACACACCATGCAGGCTGGAATGTTCTGGATAATGTAGTAACAAACCATGCAGGCTGGAATGTTCTGGATAAATGTAGTAACACGCCATGCAGCCTGGAATGTTCTGGATAAATGTAGTAACACGCCATGCAGGCTGGAATGTTCTGGATAATGTAATAACACGCCATGCAGGCTGGAGTTTTCTGGCTAAATGTAGTAACACGCCATGCAGGCTGGAATGTTCTGGATAATGTAGTAACACGCCATGCAGCCTGGAATGTTCTGGATAATGTAGTAACACGCCATGCAGGCTGGAATGTTCTGGCTAAATGTAGTAACACGCCATGCAGGCTGGAATGTTCTGGCTAAATGTAGTAACACACCATGCAGCCTGGAATGTTCTGGATAATGTAGTAACACGCCATGCAGGCTGGAATGTTCTGGATAAATGTAGTAACACGCCATGCAGGCTGGAATGTTCTGGATAAAAGTAGTAACACGCCATGCAGGCTGGAATGTTCTGGATAAATGTAGTAACACGCCATGCAGCCTGGAATGTTCTGGATAAATGTAGTGACACGCCATGCAGGCTGGAATGTTCTGGATAAATGTAGTAACACGCCATGCCGGCTGGAATGTTCTGGATAAATGTAGTAACACGCCATGCAGCCTGGAATGTTCTGGATAAATGTAGTAACACGCCATGCAGGCTTGAATGTTCTGGATAATGTAGTAACACGCCATGCAGGCTGGAATGTTCTGGATAAATGTAGTAACACACCATGCAGCCTGGAATGTTCTGGATAATGTAGTAACACGCCATGCAGGCTGGAATGTTCTGGATAAATGTAGTAACACGCCATGGAGGCTGGAATGTTCTGGCTAAATGTAGTAACACGCCATGCAGGCTGGAATGTTCTGGATAATATAGTAACACGCCATGCAGGCTGGAATGTTCTGGATAATGTAGTAACACACCATGCAGGCTGGAATGTTCTGGATAATGTAGTAACACGCCATGCAGGCTGGAATGTTCTGGATAATGTAGTAACACGCCATGCAGCCTGGAATGTTCTGGATAATGTAGTAACACGCCATGCAGGCTGGAATGTTCTGGATAAATGTAGTAACACGCCATGCAGCCTGGAATGTTCTGGATAATGTAGTAACACGCCATGCAGCCTGGAATGTTCTGGATAATGTAGTAACACGCCATGCAGGCTGGAATGTTCTGGCTAAATGTAGTAACACGCCATGCAGGCTGGAATGTTCTGGATAATATAGTAACACGCCATGCAGGCTGGAATGTTCTGGATAATGTAGTAACACACCATGCAGGCTGGAATGTTCTGGATAAATGTAGTAACACGCCATGCAGGCTGGAATGTTCTGGATAAATGTAGTAACACGCCATGCAGGCTGGAATGTTCTGGATAATGTAGTAACACACCATGCAGCCTGGAATGTTCTGGATAATGTAGTACCACCCCATGCAGGCTGGAATGTTCTGGATAATGTAGTAACACACCATGCAGGCTGGAATGTTCTGGCTAAATGTAGTAACACGCCATGCAGGCTGGAATGTTCTGGATAATGTAGTAACACGCCATGCAGGCTGGAATGTTCTGGCTAAATGTAGTAACACGCCATGCAGCCTGGAATGTTCTGGATAATGTAGTAACACGCCATGCAGGCTTGAATGTTCTGGATAATGTAGTAACACGCCATGCAGCCTGGAATGTTCTGGATAATGTAGTAACACGCCATGCAGGCTGGAATGTTCTGGATAATGTAGTAACACGCCATGCAGGCTTGAATGTTCTGGATAATGTAGTAACACACCATGCAGGCTGGAATGTTCTGGATAATGTAGTAACACGCCATGCAGGCTGGAATGTTCTGGATAATGTAGTAACACGCCATGCAGCCTGGAATGTTCTGGATAATGTAGTAACACGCCATGCAGGCTGGAATGTTCTGGCTAAATGTAGTAACACGCCATGCAGGCTGGAATGTTCTGGCTAAATGTAGTAACACGCCATGCAGGCTGGAATGGCTCAGCGTGAACTTGTTCACAGCTCACACATTTGAGGGTCTTTCCTCTCTTGATACTTGCAGGTGATGACATGGAGGTTGTGAGACGCCTAGCTAGAAGGCTATGAGCAGACACAGCCAGGACTGCTGGGTGTTGAGCTGGGCTGTGTTGACTGATGGCGTGCCGTCCCCCAAAGGCTCAGAGACAGGAGTTGATGTGCCATTACAACGTGCCACTTCAAGGTGACGTAGTACAGGGGGGCATGTGAGGTGAGGTGGTACGGGGGGGCTTCTCAGGATAACGCCACATAAGAAACACCAGTAATCAAGCAGGAAGTGAGGCTGCGGTGAGCAGCTTTGTTTGCCTTCTCTTTTTAATGTGGTGCTTTTTCACAAGTTCTACCGGTGCCAGACAGTCTTCCAGGATGCGTTGAGTTTAACTCTCAGCACTGAAGCACCCGCCCACCTTGTCCTAGGAAAGTGGACCGGCCTGTGCCGTGTACAGATAGGCCCTGTCATTATCCTTGTTCATCTCCAGTTGGCTCTGAACTTTTGAGCTGTTCCTCTGCTCCTCAGCAGTGCAGCTGAAGATGAAGTCTTCGGTGTGTCTCGGTGCTGCAGGCAGGCAGGCCCTCAGCTCTGAGCTGGACTTGATAAACTAACCTTCATGTGTGCTCTGCTCTGCCCGGAAGTCTCTGCAGAGCAGGTTAAGAATGAAAGGACTGGTCACCCTTGTATAGTTCAAAATCCATCCATCCATCATCCATCCATCCACCCACCCATCCATTATCCAAGCCGCTTACCCTGAGAGCAGGGTAAGCGGCTTGGATAATGGATGGGTGGGTGGATGGATGGATGGATGGATGGATGGATGGATGGATGGATGGATGGATGGATGGATGGATGGATGGTTGGATAATGGATGGGTGGGTGGATGGATGGATGGATGGATGGATGGATGGATGGATGGATGGATGGATAATGGATGGATGGATGGATGGATGGATGGATGGATAATGGATGGATGGATGGATGGATAATGGATGGATGCTGCTCTTCGTTGGCCATATATCCCATGATAAAGAGGTTTTTAATCTTAGGGTGACGACCTGGTCAAACAGGACTAAATAGAGTTAAATTACATCTGTTTTTGGTGTGTTGGCTGTGTGCCGTATGATTACCCATTTCCACATTTCCCCCTTTGCATCGTTGTGTTGAGGCCTCACTCACACGGCAGAGTGCTGGGATGTGCAAGCGGAGCCGTTAAAACAGTTACCTTTGTGTTTCCATTTCTGTCGGAGTTGACATTTAGGACTATGAAGTCCCGCAGGAAAAACAAACAAACTATGATGACCACGTCTGTGACTACATGACCTATACAGTCAACGCACGCCTGGCGCCAGCGCTCCCTCCGCCGACCACAGCAGCGATTCACACATCGTTTCGTTAGTTGTCGAGAAAGACAAATGCCTGCGTGTTGTGTTTTCATTAAGTGTTGCAGGATCCGTGCAGTGTGTAATAATGCTGCACGGATCCAGCATTTAATAATGCCACCGTAGGGTATCAGCACCTGACAGGAACTCAGAACCAATCACTGAATATAGGAGTCATGAGGCCTCTCCCCGGCAACACAAGGCCTCCAGCAGCGAGCACCATGTGGACCCATGTGGTGATGGAAACACCGTGGCTTTAGATGTATCCCATCCACTTGCCAGCCGTACGCCCACTCCTGGTGACCACAAACAAACGGCGCATCACAAAGTCCTCCGTAAAGAATGCAGCCTTTGGCAGCTTACTGCATTCAAGATATGCAGTACTGCATTCAAGATATGCAGTACTGCATTCAAGATATGCAGTACTGCTATTTTGGTTCTTTAACTCATACAGTGGAGTTTCAGTAGTGCTGCTTTGCCACGTGCCGGCCAGCACTGCTTCTTGGACAGGACTACTGCTCGGCTCGCAAGAGATACCAACCTAATTAACCGGCTCTTATCTGGTTGGATGCAGCACCCTGGTGTTTCCAGAACCCTCCTACTCCCGCATCTTAGCCACATTCCCATTTTGCACATGCTGGAATGCTGAAGAACTAAGTTTTTGGGGGGGATTTATATATATTTTTTATTTATTTAGTCAGTGGAACATCAATTCTTGGTCTCTCTCATCCTTTGAAGTAGCGCTTGACTTTTTTTAAAACATCACTTGAAACATGATAAAAACATGTACCAATACGCAGGATGTGCTGTATCAACCACACCTCAGCATGAGCATTCATGCTTGTGTCAAGATAAAGACCCAGCTGAGACATTAATGCATTACACATGTTAGTGTGTCTGCTAGGAAGCTAACTGACACCAAAGTTAACATTTTAACAACTTTAATACTATTTTGCCCACAATGTAAAATGGCGGCTGTGCAGCGCCTGTAAATACCGCAGCGCCTCGGTGGTAGCCATGGTGCGTCTGTACCGGCGTCTGTTACCAGGCATGTTGGACATCATCACACATCAAGTGCAGACTATTTCTCTGCACTGGAGGGCGCTAGTGTGCTTCTAGGACACAGCAACGAACTTCACGAAGGAAATGACGCCACCATCACACGTCATGAATACTGACGTGACGCCACCAACACACGTCATGAATACTGACGTGACGCGCCATGATCCTGGACGCCCCGCGCGCTCCTGCCAGTGACGTTACCGCCAATCATCGCCTTCAAATGTATTTGCGTCAGACGGCGTGAGTGGCAGGACATCCCCCAGAACACAAAATAAACAACACATGAACCCCGTTAGCCACGGCTAGCGAGTCTCCTCTCCTTCCCATCAGAGCGGGAAGGAGAGGAGACTCGTTAGCCACGGCTAGCGAGTAGACTCGCTAGCCGTGGCTAACGAGTCTCCTCTCCTTCCCATCCCGCACACACACACACACACACATGCACATGAGTGTGTGTGTGTGTGTGTGTGTGTGCGTGTGTGTGTGTGTGATTGGCTGTGGCCATCTAAGTTTGTGCGACAATTTTTACAGTGTGCCGTGTAAATCCCATCAGATGCTAGAGAGAGCAGCTAAGCAGCTAGTGTGTGTAGCCGCTGTGGAAGCCAGATTAGTTGGCTTTGCTATGGCTATTATGCACACACACACACACACACACACACACACACACACACACACACACACACACACACACACACACACACACACACACACTGCTGCAGATCTGATTGGGTATCTCATAAAGCAGGACATGCCTGTAGATTGGCAGCTGACGGGTTCTGGCGTCAGTAAATGTTGACTGGGTTTCTGTGTGGCGCCATGACTGCATCCTGTCACTGATGCTGGCAGTCCTTACAGTCACCCTAATACAGACCAATACAGACGCGGGTCTGAGGTGTAAACAGACTCGCTAGCCCTTGGCTAACGGGTCGGACCCTTTAGTCGACTGGTTAGCGCAGTTGGCGATCCAGGTTCGCGTCCCGGCTGCGACGGTTCCCGCCTGCCCCCTCAGTTCACTGCAAAACGCCCCGTGTTCTGCTGTGCTGTGCACACACTAGTTAGCGGTTCTGAAACTAGTTAGCGGTTCTGAAACTAGTTAGCGGTTCTGAAACTTGTTAGTGGTTCTGAAAGTAGTTAGCTGTTCTGAATCCAGTTAGCTGTTCTGAAACCAGTTAGCTGTTCTGAGACAAGCTAGTGGTTCTGACATTTGTTACCGGTTCTGAAACTAGCCAGCGGTTCTGAAACTAGTTGCCGGTTCTGAAACTAGCTGGCAGTTCTGAAACTAGTTAGCAGTATGCGAAAACAACAACACAATCATTGGGATTGCCACTTTAAACAATCAGGCGGCACTTTGACATTTAAACAAAAAAGCGACGCACACATAAACTCGTCTGTCGTGTCCGAGGATCCATTCCAGGAGACAGAACCCCTCTCGGAACCGCTCACTAAAGCCTCGATTAAAGTGGTGACCGGGTCGCCACGCTGGTCCACACTGCTCGGCCTGGGAGGATCTAGTTCCGTGGCAACACAAGACGATGGGATCCGCCACAGGTTGCACCCAAGTGATGGGCGGACTGGGAGTCCGGACTGGGAGTCCGGACTGGGAGGAGTCCGGACTGGCCGCTCGTTAGGAACTTAGGAGCCGGGGATGTGTGGCATTTCTGTAAGCGGCGGTCCGCGGTGCCGTTAGGCTTCAGCCAGCTGAGCGCTGCCCAGGTTACGCCAACTCCACAAGGGAAGTCCGGTCAACACCGCCAGGGGGGGCTATCCGGGGTTTGTCCCGCATGCAGGAATCGGTCGCCTGAACCTTCCAGCCTACATCACATGACGCTTCAGCAGCCCTGAAGCGTCATGTGATGTAGGTAACTAACACATATACTACACCTACACTAAAACACACACACACACACACACACACACACACACACACACACACACACACACGAAACGACCTCCGATCTGTAAACACACCACCAGAGTAATAATGTAACATGCACACATCTGCTCACAACAACAGTGTTGTCTTTACATGAGTAACACACATTACTTAAAAACACCACGGGACGAAACAAAAGCAGTGTCCGCACAGACAGGATCCCACACCTGTAGGCCATATGATTCACTCAGGGATCACATGACAAGCCATCATTAAACAATGAACAAAAGCAGTGTCCGCACAGACAGGATCCCACACCTGTAGGTCATATGATTCACTCAGGGATCACATGACAAGCCATCATTAAACAATGAACAAAAGCATTTTTTCCTTGACAGTATTCTTTTTTTCAGTTTTTCATGTTATTTGCAAATGATGCAGCTCTTCTTTCTGGACAAGTGGTAATGTAGTTGTAATGTAGTTGTAATGTATTTATAATGTAGTTGTAATGTAGTTATAATGTAGTTGTAATGTAGTTGTAATGTAGTTGTAATGTATTTATAATGTAGTTATAATGTGGTTGTAATGTAGTTATAATGTAGTTGTAATGTAGTTATAATGTATTTATAATGTAGTTGTAATGTAGTTATAATGTAGTTATAATGTAGTTGTAATGTAGTTATAATGTAGTTATAATGTGGTTGTAATGTAGTTATAATGTAGTTATAATGTAGTTGTAATGTAGTTATAATGTAGTTGTAATGTGGTTGTAATGTAGTTATAATGTAGTTGTAATGTAGTTATAATGTATTTATAATGTAGTTGTAATGTAGTTATAATGTAGTTATAATGTAGTTGTAATGTAGTTATAATGTAGTTATAATGTGGTTGTAATGTAGTTATAATGTAGTTATAATGTAGTTGTAATGTAGTTGTAATGTAGTTGTAACGTAGTTGTAATGTAGTTATAACGTAGTTGTAATGTATTTATAATGTAGTTATAATGTAGTGTCTGTCCCACAGTGTGCTGTAGCAGAGACAACACACCAGAGGTTCTCTGCACACCTCTCCTGATTCTGCTCACAACCAGTAGCCTCGCAGATAAACAAGCATCACTTATCTCTTCCTCTTCACATCTCCTGCCACGTCCCAGACACACACACACACACACACACACACACACACACACACACACACACACACACACACACACACACACACACACACACACACATATCGACATACATCATGACAAGCAGACAAGTTGTCACCTCGTCGTCGTCTTCATCCTCCCACTCAGGATCTATGTGAACACAGGGGCAGGAAGTACATGACGACCTCCTGTTCCAGCATATGTCCCTCATGCAGTCCTGCCAAGTGACTCACGCCCTGTCCTGTCTCACCACCATCCTGTCCTCTCTCACCACCACCCTCTGACTGAGACTGGAGATGTGGGAGTCAAGACTAGCGTGCCACACAAGCACCCGCACGCATGCACATGTTGACAGACACACAGACACACAGACCCACACACACACAGACACACACACACACACACACACACACACACACACACACGATTCATCATTTTGTATGATAGTTTCACTGCAAAACGTACAGTAACAAGACACGTGATGTTTTCATGATGCATGTCTCTAGATGTTGTTTTCAGTCTCCTCAAGCTTATTTCTTTTCAGTCTCTTGACGATTAGTTCTAGATGTTTTCAGTCTCATGATGCTTGTGTCTAGATGTTGTTTTCAGTCTCCTCAAGCTTATTTCTTTTCAGTCTCTTGACGATTAGTTCTAGATGTTTTCAGTCTCATGATGCTTGTGTCTAGATGTTGTTTTCAGTCTCATCAAGCTTACTTCTTTTCAGTCTCTTGACGATTAGTTCTAGATGTTTTCAGTCTCATGATGCTTGTGTCTAGATGTTGTTTCCAGTCTCATGAAGCTTGTCTCTAGATGTTGTTTTCAGTCTCATCAAGCTTATTTCTTTTCAGTCTCTTGACGATTAGTTCTAGATGTTTTCAGTCTCATGATGCTTGTGTCTAGATGTTGTTTTCAGTCTCATCAAGCTTATTTCTAGATGTTGTTTCCAGTCTCATGATGCTTGTGTCTAGATGTTGTTTCCAGTCTCATGATGCTTGTGTCTAGATGTTGTTTTCAGTCTCATGATGTTTGTGTCTAGATGTTGTTTTCAGTCTCATCAAGCTTATTTCTAGATGTTGTTTCCAGTCTCATGATGCTTGTGTCTAGATGTTGTTTTCAGTCTCATCAAGCTTATTTCTAGATGTTGTTTCCAGTCTCATGATGCTTGTGTCTAGATGTTGTTTTCAGTCTCATCAAGCTTATTTCTTTTCAGTCTCTTGACGATTAGTTCTAGATGTTTTCAGTCTCATGATGCTTGTGTCTAGATGTTGTTTTCAGTCTCATGATACTTGTGTCTAGATGTTGTTTTCAGTCTCATCAAGCTTATTTCTAGATGTTGCTTTCAGTCTCATGATGCTTGTTTCTAGATGTTGTTTCCAGTCTCATGATGCTTGTGTCTAGATGTTGTTTCCAGTTTCATGATGCTTGTTTCTAGATGTTGTTTTCAGTCTCATGATGCTTGTTTCTAGATGTTGTTTTCAGTCTCATGATGCTTGTTTCTAGATGTTGTTTTCAGTCTCATGATGTTTGTGTCTAGATGTTTTCAGTCTCATCAAGCTTGTTTCTAGATGTTGTTTTCAGTCTCATGATGCTTGTTTCTAGATGTTGTTTTCAGTCTCATGATGCTTGTTTCTAGATGTTGTTTTCAGTCTCATGATGCCTATTTCTTGATGTTGTTTTCATTCTCATGATGCTTGTTTCTAGATGTTGTTTCCAGTCTCATGATGCTTGTTTCTAGACGTTGTTTCCAGTCTCATTAAACTTGTTTCTAGATGTTGTTTTCAGTCTCATGATGTTTGTATCTAGATGTTGTTTTCAGTCTCATCAAGCTTATTTCTAGATGTTGTTTTCAGTCTCATCAAGCTTATTTCTAGATGTTGTTTTCAGTCTCATCAAGCTTATTTCTAGATGTTGTTTTCAGTCTCATGATGCTTGTGTCTAGATGTTGTTTTCAGTCTCATGATGCTTGTGTCTAGATGTTGTTTTCAGTCTCATGATGCCTATTTCTAGATGTTGTTTTCAGTCTCATCAAGCTTATTTCTAGATGTTGTTTTCAGTCTCATGATGCTTGTGTCTAGATGTTGTTTCCAGTCTCATGATGCTTGTTTCTAGATGTTGTTTTCAGTCTCATGATGCTTGTTTCTAGATGTTGTTTTCAGTCTCATGATGCTTGTTTCTAGATGTTGTTCCAGTCTCATGAAACTTGTTTCTAGATGTTGTTTTCAGTCTCATCAAGCTTGTTTCTAGATGTTGTTTTCAGTCTCATGATGTTTGTGTCTAGGTGTTGGTTCCAGTCTCATGAAACTTGTTTCTAGATGTTGTTTTCAGTCTCATCAAGCTTGTTTCTAGATGTTGTTTTCAGTCTCATGATGTTTGTGTCTAGGTGTTGTTTTCAGTCTCATCAAGCTTATTTCTAGATGTTGTTTTCAGTCTCATGATGCCTATTTCTTGATGTTGTTTTCATTCTCATGATGCTTGTTTCTAGACGTTGTTTCCAGTCTCATGATGCTTGTTTCTAGACGTTGTTTCCAGTCTCATTAAACTTGTTTCTAGATGTTGTTTTCAGTCTCATGATGTTTGTGTCTAGATGTTGTTTTCAGTCTCATCAAGCTTATTTCTAGATGTTGTTTTCAGTCTCATCAAGCTTATTTCTAGATGTTGTTTTCAGTCTCATCAAGCTTATTTCTAGATGTTGTTTTCAGTCTCATGATGCTTGTGTAGCCGCTGTGGAAGCCAGATTAGTCGGCTTTGCTATGGCTATTATGCACACACACACACACACACACACACACACACACACACACACACACACACACACACACACACACACTCTGCTGCAGATCTGATTGGGTATCTCATAAAGCAGGACATGCCTGTAGATTGGCAGCTGACGGGTTCTGGCGTCAGTAAATGTTGACTGGGTTTCTGTGTGGCGCCATGACTGCATCCTGTCACTGATGCTGGCAGTCCTTACAGTCACCCTAATACAGACCAATACAGACGCGGGTCTGAGGTGTAAACAGACTCGCTAGCCCTTGGCTAACGGGTCGGACCCTTTAGTCGACTGGTTAGCGCAGTTGGCGATCCAGGTTCGCGTCCCGGCTGCGACGGTTCCCGCCTGCCCCCTCAGTTCACTGCAAACGCCCCGTGTTCTGCTGTGCTGTGCACACACTAGTTAGCGGTTCTGAAACTAGTTAGCGGTTCTGAAACTAGTTAGCGGTTCTGAAACTTGTTAGTGGTTCTGAAAGTAGTTAGCTGTTCTGAATCCAGTTAGCTGTTCTGAAACCAGTTAGCTGTTCTGAGACAAGCTAGTGGTTCTGACATTTGTTACCGGTTCTGAAACTAGCCAGCGGTTCTGAAACTAGTTGCCGGTTCTGAAACTAGCTGGCAGTTCTGAAACTAGTTAGCAGTATGCGAAAACAACAACACAATCATTGGGATTGCCACTTTAAACAATCAGGCGGCACTTTGACATTTAAACAAAAAAGCGACGCACACATAAACTCGTCTGTCGTGTCCGAGGATCCATTCCAGGAGACAGAACCCCTCTCGGAACCGCTCACTAAAGCCTCGATTAAAGTGGTGACCGGGTCGCCACGCTGGTCCACACTGCTCGGCCTGGGAGGATCTAGTTCCGTGGCAACACAAGACGATGGGATTCGCCACAGGTTGCACCCAAGTGATGGGCGGACTGGGAGTCCGGACTGGGAGTCCGGACTGGGAGGAGTCCGGACTGGCCGCTTAAATTATGAGGATACTCATCCTCATAATTGTCCTCATAATCCTCATCCTCATAATTATGAGGATGATGATAAAAAGCAAAAGGGAATCATGGTTTGCTGGGGCCACAAGACCAAAAAGGTCCCAAAGGGGTACAGGGGGATATTGGTCCTCGTAGTCCACCCAGGCAAGAAGGTTTCCCAGGGTTTCTTGACATCTCTGGAAACAAGGAAATGAAAGGTGTATGAGGCTCAAGAGGATGAAAGGGAGTGAGGGGCAGCATGGACTACCATGAAAGCCTGGTGCACCACGACCAGCCCAGCCCAGGAAAAGAAATGGACCAACATCTGAGCCAAGATGAGGTCCAACAGCTATGTTTAGACCAAGAGCAAATCCATATTCAGAACCAGGACTGAAATCAAGACAAAGACCAAGTCAAAGGCGTAGCCACACAGGACAGAGAACAGCCTGATTGATGCGAACACATCTCCTGTCTCCCTACTTTTACCTGTTTAAAACAGAGATTATATTCTGTCTCCACGGGTACCAGCCGGTACCTGGAACAGAAAATCATTAACAGCTTACTGACTACCAGTCAGTAAG
The DNA here is from genome assembly GCF_029633865.1 of Lampris incognitus. NCBI lineage: Eukaryota > Metazoa > Chordata > Actinopteri > Lampriformes > Lampridae > Lampris > Lampris incognitus. The sequence goes on along the minus strand of NC_079229.1, from coordinate 1,278,155 downwards.
CTGTTAATGTCAGATGCAGGAGCATTCAAAAAGTAGGCCTCAGCTCATGGTCCTCTTATGTTCTACGCATTGGGGAACACGACTCCAGTCCGCCATGCCTCTTATGAAGCCAGAGCTGTCAGTTTGCTTGCCAGATGCCTTGAAGACAGAGCAATGCAGCGTGTGACATTCTTGGCAGTGAGTAAGCCATCTTCTATTTATTTTTGCATCTTTACACCAGAAGACCTTGGGATAGTTGCATTTTGTTTAGGGTGGTGGGCAAAAAAATCAACCTAAGGCCTTCACCATTGGGACGAATGTCGATTGGTGCCTCAGTTTATCCCTCTCCTACTTCCATCTCGTGTTCTTGCTCCTCATCTGTCTCATGTCCTCTCTGTTCTCCACTATCCTGTTGTCGCTCAACTGTATCCTCATGTCTGCTGTTTTCTCCTGTCTCCACTTCTTACTCCTCTCTCATGCCCCCTCTCCTGTCTTTGCTCATGCCTCCTATCCTCTCCTCAATCCCCTTCTCTTTCTTCACATCTCATGTGCTCGCTCTCCTCCACTGTGGACACGATGGGCTCAGCATGAGCATGAACATAAAAAGTAGTCTCAAAATTATTAGGGTAGGCTTGACCGATGTACTAAAACAAGCATGACATGGGCAGTGGTACTCAACATACATTTACATGTAGAATCACGTAGCCTATGTAGTTTTATCATTATCGTGATTGCCGTCGTCGTCAGTGATGGTGGTGGTGGTGCTGTTGTAGTTGTTGTTTTTGTATTCACATTAATCAAAGTGAAAAAGGAATATGAGCTTAATGGGCCATTTTGACAATCTTGCAGAGATTTTAAGATCATTGCGTCATTTAATTAATTCACTTGTTTATTCATTCATTTTTAAATACATGGGCTTACATAGCCCACTAGATTTAGCACCCTAGTCCTTGCTGGTAATAAGTCAGTCTTTATTGTTGACAGATTATTCTCAACGTATTCAAAGGCTTTTGCAGTGGAAAGTAGCATATGTCGTGCCTGGGTCCAGAACTTTGAATCCGCCCACTCCACTGAGTGGACCGATTCTTCTGGTCTGGCATCATGGCATGAAACAGCCGTTTCTGGGTTGAAAAAGCGGTTAACCAATCAGCCCCACGGGTGGGACTAATGCCGTTGTCAAGCTGTTGTGGCATGTCTTCTCAGCATCGTAGTTTGTTTTTCCTTTGCTCCACTCTTAAAACCCTGGTAAAACCGGTATGTAGGCATGGCCCCGCAGCAGTGTTGACTTAACAAGACCTTAGATTCAGGTGGATGTGTTGGTCTCTAGTGATGGTTAGGTGATTGGGCGGCACGGTGGCACCGTGGTTAGCGCTGACGCCTCACAGCAAGAAGGTCCTGGGTTCAAACCCCGCGGTTGTCCAAACCTTGGGGGTCATCCCAGGCCCTTTCTGTGTGGAGTTTGCATGCTCTCCCCGTGTCTGTGGTGGGTTTTCTCCGGGTGCTCCGGTTTCCCCCACCATCCAAAAGACATGCATGTTAGGGTCAGTACTCCTGTCTGTGCCCCTGACCGAGGCATGGCGAGACCACCTGGAGCTGGTCCCCAGGTGCTGCATGGCAGCTCCCCACTGCTCCTAGCTACATGGGTAGGATGGCTTACATGCAGAGGAAGACCTTCCCATGGGGATCAATAAAGTAGTAAAAAGTAAGTGAACAAAAAGTAAAGTGGAATCCCCCTCCCCCACGGAAACCAGTTAGAGTGGAGGCAATTATGTCAGACTGAAGATGGAAATAACAACAACAACAACAACAACAATAATAATAATGAACTTCACTTGCGTAGCAGTTTTCTAAACAGGGTTACAAAGTGCTTCACAGAACAGGATAAAACAGTTAAAAATGACAACAAAAAAACACTGTAAGAGAATACATTAAAAAAACAATAAAACCATAAAATATGAGCAAAACGGAAAAGATACATTTGTTAATTGAAATAATTACAAAAATAAGCAAAAGTAAAAATAAAAACAGTATAAATAAATAAAACAAACATCAAACATTTGTAAAAGCTTTCATGAAGAGAAAAGTTTTAAGACGACATGTAAAAGAAGTAGAGACTTGGTTTGTCTTAGTTGGGCAGGAAGAGAGCTCCATAGTGTGGAGCCTTTGTAACCACCCGAGACCTGGAATAACCATAACCAGCAGGGCGCCACCTGTGGATCTTAATGGCAGAGGAGGCGTATACCAGGTCAATACATCACACATGTATGTAGGAGCAGTGGCGCCCCCAACGGGTGGCCAGGGGTGGCCACGGCCACCCTGACACTATCCCTGCCCCCCCCAGCCACGAGTCGCATATGCAGACTATGCTTCTATCTGATATTTTACATTTGGTGCTGTTCATTTAAATCAATAATGTATATTTTTCTTAACTCTCATATTGACAGTTTTCAACTAGGCTATACAGTATACTACAACAGCATCATAGAATTCTCGAAATTCAGTCATGGCTTTTGGTTTTGGTGTGCCACCCCAAGATTTTCAGTGGCCCCATTTGGCCCCCCCTATGAACGATTTCTGGGGGCGCCACTGTGTAGGAGCAAGGCCGTTCAAGGCCTTAAAAGTGAACAATAAAACGTAATACCAATTGGAAATCTAGCGGGGAGCCGGTGTAGGAGGCACAGGAGGGCTACGGTCATGCCTCCTCGTCCTGGCAATGAGCCGAGCAGTGGTGTTTTGTACCAAATAGAGTGTCAAGACCGTAGCACACCAAGCCAACAGTTGGCCACTGGCCGATGTCGGGCCGTCGGTGAGCGTCTGTGAGCCTAGTTTTAGTGGTGTGTCCCGCACCGTTGGCACTAGACGGACTCCTGTCAGCAGCTTTTCGGCCTATTCAGCATGTTGAGAGCCCGTCGGTGAGAAAGATCACTCTGATTGGCTGTTCAACTTAGCGAATCAATGCACGAGAAGAGAAACGGAAGTTACAAAGTCGAGGTCAAGAGGCCACACACACAGAAGGCTCTTCTTATTTTCCGTCTTCATCTCACCTGAACATTTCAAGAAGCTAATATTTTCACAGCGACATGGCCATCTGGAATGAAGAAACGGTCATCAGGTGGTCTTCCAGTTTCAAATTCTCCATCCTGGGTCTTCCTGTTTCAAATGTTGAATGACGAATACAGACTACTGCCACCTGCTGGTATGGAGAGTTATTTCCTCTCACGCAGGCGCAGAACGTACATGCTAGTTGGCCATTGGCTGTAGTCTTTGCGGTGTGTTCAAGTGCTACTTGTTGGCCCAGAAGCAGCAGGCGACGTGAGGCCAAGCAACAGTCGGCCTTCATCGCCGCCGCCGCCGCTAGTTCTCTGATGTCGGTTTGGTGTGTCTGGGCCCCAACGACTTGACAATTCTGTCTGATATCAGGCAAGCATACGTCTATTCCTGGACATATTTCAGTAGGCCCTGACTCATATTGTAACACACCATCAGCATGGCTTAAATAGTAACAAGTAGCCTATCAGCTGAGACCACATGTTACAGCAGTTTTAGCTGAACATGTAGCCAAGCCAATAAGTTAACCTCCAGCTTACCGCTTCACTCTGCTCCTCAGAAACAGCATTGCTTGACACTTGCTGATGCCCAAACAGTTTGCCTTTTTTTTCTTTTTCTTTTTTTTTTTACACTGGAAGCCTGTGCCTCTAATGCCTGCTTCCTTAATTCTCTATTTTTTAAAAAGAAAAATTATTTTGCTGTTTTCTTGTCCATGGCTTTCGTTGGCCACCTCGCTGCTGCGCACTTCTTTTGCATTAGTCTAGAATGTTATAGCACATTAACTACTGTGATTGGCCAGAGAGCAGTCCTGGACCATGGACACAGCACACTCTCATGCACACCCTGAATGACGGGCACACAGAGCGGGTGGGTAAAGAGACAGGTAGGGCCTCCTTTTGCCAGCTTATTATTCCAGCTCAGTATCTGATGACTGGTAGGCCTGGTGTGTTGATAGCTTGGATCTTATTCTTCCCATTTAGCTGGCTCCTCAGGACCTGACTCACTCTCTGGAGGTATTTGGCTGTAGCTGACCTCCTTGCTGTCTCCTTGTGGTTTCCATTTGCTTGTGGATTACCCAGGTACTTGTAACGGTCCTGTATGTCTGTTATCCTGCTATCTGTTAATTCAAACCCTTCTCTTCACCAACTTTCCTCTTTATGATACCATTCGACCACACTTGTCCAGTCTGAATGACATCCCGATGTCGTCGCTGTAGATCCTGGTGAGATGGAGCAGCGAGTCAATGCCTTGCTCATTCCTGGCATACAGCTTGATATCATCCATGTATAGGAGGTGGCTGATGGTAACTCCTCTTCTGAACCTGTATACATATCCACTCTTTGTGATGATCTGACGGAGGGGGTTCAGGCCTATGCAGAACAGCAGTGGGGATAATACATCACCTTGTCACATTTGATGGATACCAGTGTGATTGTGTTTGAGTTGGCTTAAAGTGTTGTTTTCCATTGCTGCATTTGGTTTTTGAAGAAGGCTTCTTAAAGACTTCTTGAAGGAGTCCTGTTAGCTTTGTATAGTGCCGATCACGCCAATAACCAGGTGTGGGGCATTGAATTCTAGGCTTTCTTGTAGTCAATCCTGGATGTGCTCAGGTTGGTCTGTCTGGTTTTAGAGTCTTAGTTGACTGCTCTGTCAACCAGTAGCTGATATTTTGACCCTCTGGTGTTGCTCCCAGTTTTTCTGAGTTTCTCTCATGTATCTAATCGTGCTCATTCAGCTTAGCTGCTATGATGCCTGACAGGATCTTACATGTTGTGGAGTGGTAGGTTATTGGCTTGTAGTTTGGAGGTGTTTTACCGTTGGGGGAATCCTTCATGATCAGTATTGTTCTTGTGTTAGCTAGTCAGGATGAGACCCTGATGCTAGCAGCTGGTTCATCTGTGTTGCCGGGCATACATGGAGTGCCATTAGCTTCTTCAGCCAGTAGGCATGAATCATATCAGGGCCTGGTGCAGTCCAGTTCTTCATTCTTGAGACTCATCATTGGATGTCAGCCACTGTGATGATAACTGGTTCTTGTTCTGGGATATTGCTCTGGTCTGCTCCTAGGTCCACTGGCCACTGGTGTAATGCGATGCCTTCTTTTCCCATAATTTCCAGTATTGCTTGGTGTCTGCTCTGGGCAGGTCTGATGTTGTTCCCTTCTTACTCTGCAGCTGGGAGTACACTTTAGATGTTTTTTTTGAGGATCATGCCATTTACTCTTGTGGCTTGTGCTAGAGAAGCAGAAGCCACAAGAGTAAATGTATTTCTCCAGCCTGGCAGCCAGAGCTGTGAGCCTTTGTTTGGCCGTTTCCAGGGCCGCACTTACGGACATCTTGCTTTACTCCAACCAAGGCCTGTCTTTCATCACACCTTTCTGCACCTCTGTTAACTGGCTAACATCTCTCCATGCTGCTATGATGTTAGCTTCCAGCCTTCTCTTCCATGGAAGGTACTGTTGGTGACCTATGTTCTTAATCCTCTACCCAAACATCTCCAGTGTTATGGTTGCAGTGGCTTAAACACGCTCGTTGGTCTCTGTTATGACGGTAGTTGAGATATTGCATGTTCACATCCGCAAGCAGGCTTTGTGATGGTATGCTGTCACTGAGTTGTGGAAGCTGAGCC